>NC_133847.1:975924-1131162 GCF_047830755.1 Zonotrichia albicollis
TTATGGTGCAGAATGATTCTACTGAGGCTTCTAGGTCATCCACTGGAGCACTGAGGGCTTCCAAATGGTAGACCTCAGGAGGGGGAGATGAGCTTGAGATTAGCTTGAGAACCATGCGTCTGATTACTCTAAAAACAATGCTAAAAACTACAATAACTACAACTAAAATAAACAGCACTAAAATTACAGTTTTCAGAATAGATCCCAACCAGCCCGAGAGTCCCCAGCCATTGAAAAGTCCATTCAGCTCGTTGTCAGTTTCTCTGTTGATGTCTGAGAACTTTTATCGAGGTAGTCCATATGTGGTTTGGGCTGCGGTACTATGTAGGAGATTGCAGGTGGGATGATCACGAGTAGGACGAGAAGCAGGCTCGGTCTCATGACGTCTCGAGGCTACACACGAACAGTGGGATCTAAACTGGTACAAAAACTTGAGACAAACATATATTACAAACTATTCCAGATAGGAGGCTTAAATGGAATTTCCTCCAGAGAACATGCACGGCGTTTTCTTCTCCAGGCAGCATGAGCAACCTGGGGTGCTTCTGCAGATTTCTCTGAGACTTTGGGAACATAGGGCTTTACCCATTTGGAAGGAACCCACCTTAAACCAGAGGGGGTGGATACACAGGCGTATCCACGTCCCCAAGTAACCAATTTGTAAGGTCCCACCATTTTCCAAGTCTCAGGGTCCTTTACTAAAACTGGAGGTTTTTCTTTCATCAACCTGTGACTGTTCCCCCCAAAGTGGCGTAGGATGGGTGGGTTCAGGCTGTCAAAAGAACAATTCAGAAAATTGATTGTGAATAGTGCCCTGGATAACCGGATGTGGGGAGGTTCTACCTTCAGAACCTGTTGTTGCTGGTCCAGGACCCTTTTAATATCACGGTGAGTTCTTTCTACAATGGCTTGACCTGTAGGGGAGTAGGGGATGCCAGTTTTGTGCTCTACTCCCCATTGCTGCAGGAAGCTCCTGAATTCCTTGGATTTATAAGCAGGCCCATTATCAGTTTTCAGCTCCTTGGGGATGCCCATGAAAGAAAAGGCCTGTAAGAGGTGCTTAATAGCATCAATAGATGATTCTACTGTGTGGGCAGAAGCATAGACCGCTCCAGAAAAGGTATCTACACTAACATGAACATATTTCTGCCGTCCAAAAGCCTGTATGTGTGTTACATCTGTTTGCCACAGTTCACAACTGTTCAGTCCCCTTGGGTTTGCTCCCGTACTCACTGTAGGGAGTGCATGTTGTTGGCAATTTGGGCATGTGGCCAAAATCGCTTTGGCCTGTTCTCGAGTGATGTTAAACTGGCGAACCAGGCCAGGTGCATTTTGGTGGAAAAGCTGGTGGCTGATTTTTGCCTGTTCAAAAACATTTGGGAGAGTGGCCATCACTGCAGGCGCAGCAAGAGCATCTGCCCTTCTGTTGCCTTCAGCGATAAACCCTGGCAAGTCAGTGTGTGACCTGACATGCATCACATAAAAGGGTTGCTCTCGGTGAGTGACTAACTTTACCAGTTTGGAAAGCAATTCAAAAAGTGCAATGTTAGATACATCTTGCAGTATTGCTTGATCTGCTCTGGATACTACTCCTGCCACGTATGCAGAGTCTGTAATCAGATTAAATGGTTCTGAGAACCTTTCAAAAGCCCTAACAACTGCAGCCAATTCAGCAACCTGAGGTGAACCTTCCACCTCAGCAATGTCCGTCTCCCACTGCTGGGTTTGAGGATCTTTCCAAGTCATAACAGACTTGTGGGACCTCCCGGACGCATCTGTAAAGACAGTCAGAGCCCTTTTTAAAGGTCTCCTACTTAGAGCAGTTCTTAATTTTAAAGTAAATTGAACATCTTGTTCAAACAATTTGCAAGCGGGCCGTGCTACCGAAAATTGTCCTGAGTAGGAATCCAGAGCAAACTGCAACACTTCATTTTCTTGAAACAATTGTTCCAATATTTTCATAGTATTTTGACCTGATTTTAACTCAACTGGAATGTGAATGCACTTAAAATCACATCCTGCTAACTCCCTGATCCGGGTCCTTGCTTTCCGGATCAGTTCCGCTATCAGCTCCTGAGGCTTTGTCAGCCTCTTGGACCTTTTGTGACTGAGGAAAACCCATTCTATGATCAAGAGAGAGTCCCTCTGGTCCCGGTCCTTTTTTGGTGTGTCCTTTGCCTTAGGTGTTTGTTTTTCCTCCCACTGGAAAATAATTCCATGGAGGTGTGGCAACTTACCTAGGATGATAAATTTGAATGGCAGATCAGGCCGGCATCGGTGGGCCTGTCTTGTGGACATTGCAATCTGAACCTTTTCTAGAGCTTTCCGTGCCTCTGGGGTAATAGACCTAGGAGCACCTGGGTCCTCTCCCCCTTTCAGTAAATTGAAAAGAGGGGCAAGGTCTTCATTAGTCAGACCAAGCCATGGTCTTACCCAATTCAAAGACCCACACAACTTGTGGACATCCGCAAGGGTCTTGATCCTTGGATTGATTTCTAGTTTTTGAGGAACAATGGTCCTATTTCCAATTTCTAAGCCCAAATACTTCCAAGGTGGCATCTTTTGAATTTTCTGTTCCTGGAGCTCGAACCCTGCAACAATCAATGCATCGATCGTTAGGTCAAGCGCATGTGTTAGTAAATCATCATTGGGGGCACACACAAGGATATCATCCATATAATGGTAGATGATGGTTTTCTCTGCGGCTGCACGAACTGGGGAAAGCAGGGAAGAGACATACCACTGGCAGATAGCTGGAGATACCTTTAGGCCCTGAGGAAGAACGGTCCAATGGTACCTTTTCATAGGAGCTTCTGAATTGATAGAAGGGACAGAGAATGCCAAACGCGGTGCATCATCAGGGTGCAATGGGATTTGGAAAAAACAATCTTTAATATCAATAACAGCTAATTTCCAATCTTGGGGAAGCATTGTTGGGGATGGCATACCAGGTTGAGGAGAACCCATATCTTCAATTACATTATTAATTTGTCAGAGGTCACAGAGAAGTCGCCACCTCTTTTTGTCAGCTTTTTGGATGACAAACACTGGAGAGTTCCATGGGGACATGGTCTCCACAATGTGGCCCTTTCTTAGTTGCTCTTGTACTAGTTCCTCAAGCACCTTTATTTTTTGTTTACTGAGTGGCCACTGTTTCACATCAACTGGTTTGTCTGTTTTCCACTTAAGTTTTTGGGTGGGGCGCTGTTGTTTAATGACTGCTGCACAAAAATGCTGTGGAGAGTCTGGAATATTAATTGTGACACCCCACTGGGCCATTAAATCTCTCCCTAACAAAGGTTCTGAATAATCTAACACAAATGGACGGATATTTGCCAATTGTCCGTTTGGACCCTCGAATTGAATAATGCTTTTGGATTGCCTTGCCAATTGCAGACCTCCTACACCTCGAAGGTGACCAGCAACATTTTGTAAAGGCCAGTGTGCTGGCCAGTCTTGTACTGGAATCACTGTGCAGTCTGCACCTGTGTCTACAAGCATCTCAATGCGTTTAGACTCCCCACTCCCACTGACATTGCACCACAATTTGGGTTTATCTGTCCCAATAATTTGGACCCGGGCGACTGTGGGCCCTAGTTTATCAACATTTTCAGGTAAAGATGGCACAGGGATAGCTTGAGCAACAATTTGTCCCTTGGGAAGAAACAGGGGTGGGTGGAAACAGTGCAGGCTGAGAACAAATTGCTTGGGATCTGATGTTGTCAGTCCCGGAGCAATTTCGATCTCTTGTGGTGTGTTTTTGTCCCCAGTGATGATGTACTTACAACGAATCTGGTTCCAAGTACCTTTCTGTTCAGGATTTACAGAGACAAAATGCCAGTCAGTGTCCTTCAGGTGGAGTGACTCTGTCAGCTGCAACCTGTAAGGCTCATTGACAGAAGATGCGGTTAATACAGAATCACTTAAATCACAACAAAGGTTATTTTGTTTCACTTTCAACAGTGGACTAGCAGACTTGGCCTTTGAAGCACTTGCTTCACTTACACAAATGTTAATATTATTGCGCGCTTGATTTATTTTGCTACCCTTATTCTCTTGGCCTGCTCCTTTTATGTCTGCACGCCTGGCAGGCTGGCGCTTTATTCTTCGTTTTTTTGTTGTTGACCCCCAGGGAGGGCTTGCAGTTCTCCTCCCCTGCTATTTTTAAATTCATCAAATTCCCTTTTCAGGGGGCACTGGTTACTCCAGTGCCCTAGCTTATTACAAAGCAGGCACGGTTTAGTGGGCTCAACCATTGCTGGTCTCCGCTGCTGCCCAGGGTACTGCTGTGCTGAAAGAGAAGGTGCTGGGCTGGCAACAGCAACACGCTGAGGTGGTCTTGGCAGCAGCCTTGGTCTGGAGTCTTCAGCAACACTCATCAGAGGCACTTTCCTGTTACAGACTAGAAGCATATCTTTTAGTGTAGGGGAAGGTTCCATAGGAAGGCTCAGGATTGCTGCTCGACACTGTTCATTTGCATTTGTAAACGCTATTTCTTCTAAAATTGCTTCCCTTGCATTTTCCTTTTTAACTTGTATTTCAATGGCTCTAGTTAGCCTTTCTACAAATTTCACAAAAGGCTCTGATGGTAGTTGTTTGATTTTACTATAGGGCTCAAAAGGCCCCTCAGGTTGGAGGGAAAAGAATGCCTTTTCAGCTGCTTCCTTTACTTTCTCAAGTGTTTCTGCAGGAATTGCAGCAGCTTGGACTGAGGGAGAAGACCATTGACCCTCACCACAGAGGTGGTCAAGGGTAATAGGGTTACCATTGTTGTCTTTTGCTGTGTTTGGATCAGCCTGTAAGCTTGGGAGAGCATCTTTTAGCAGTTGTTTCAATGCTGATTCCCATAATTTGAATTCCGTGGATGTCATGAGACATGAAAAAATTTGTTTTAAATCATGTGGAACCACAACAGTTCTACTTAATTCAGAATTTAAAAGGCCACGGAAATATGGACTGTGTGCACCATATTCTTTATGAGATTTACAGATCTCTTTAATCAATTGTCGTCCAAAAGAACTCCAATTAGCAGTAGGGGCTGCTCCAGCTTGAGCTGCAGGCTGAAATATAACAGGAGCTAGCGACAACATGGCACCATGCATTGGGTCTGCTGTCCCCTGCTCTGTATCCCTTGAATCAGAAGCATTGGGATCACAGCTACAGGTTTGGGGACAGGCAGTGGGTGTGTCCCCACCGTGGGAACCCGGGGAGGGGGCGGGGAAAGGGAGCCGGCAAGGGGCGGGGAAACCGTGGGAACAGGGGGCGGGGTCAAGGGGCTGGCAGGGGGCGGGGATACCGTGGGAACAGGGGGCGGGGTCAAGGGGCTGGCAGGGGGCGGGGTCACCTGGTGACATTACGTCAGCAGCCGCTCCCTGGGAGGAGTAGAGGGGCGGAGCTGAGGGTACTGCAGGAAAGGCGGGGGGAGGGGGGAAGGGGTCACGAGGAACAGGAGGAGAGGGGGATGGGGATGGAATTTTGGAATGCTTAAGAGGATTTTGGGAAGAAGAAGACCCGGTTTGGGAAGATGCCACGTGGCATCCACCATCTTGTGGACCCCCTAGGGACTGGGGGCCATTTTGGACATCACTGCTCTCCGAAAAACTAACACGTGCTCGGGATTTTTTTGGGGAAAGAGGTTTAGGGGTTTTAGAGGGAGAGGGAGGAACAGGGAGAGCAGAGGCACATGGCTTTACATTTGGCTTTTTCTCCATTTCCTTTTGTTTGAGCAATGCTGTTCGAATTTGCAAACTCCAGAACACAAATTTAGCTGAGGGTAATTTGCCAGATTGTCCTAAGGTTATCAATTCATTCCCAACTTTATCCCAGAATTGAATATTGTGGATTTCTTCAGGGGAAATGTTTGGGAACTGCAGAAAAAGCCATCTTATAAACTGTTTCAATTTTCCTTTAGAGAATTTCACATTACTCTTGATTAAAATGCTAACAATATGATAATACACTCCCCTTTGTACAATGCTAAGTTTGGAACCCATGTTAAAAAGCAAAGTACTTAATCCCGCCTGACCAAAAACAAAGCTAAAATCAGCTACCAATTTCTAAAAAAAAAAAACCACAGATAGAAAGCGATAACGAGCAGACAAAAGCTTCACAATGCAGCTGTATATACTGCTTTTAAAATTCCCGGGCAGCAGCAGCAGGGCACGCCCTGCCGAACAGAGGCAGAAACAAAGCCTCTCCCGCGGTGGAATGCAGCACCCCCGCGGAGCAGAGACAGCAACTACTCCACGTGGCAGCCGAAACTGGGACGCCCCCCCCCCCCGCCGCCGCGTGTGCAGAGCACTCCCGACCCCCGCAGGTCCCCCGGCCACGTGGAAAGAGAGCCCCCCCCTCTCCCGCAAAGAGAAAGAGAAAGAAAATCTCCTAACACGTGTCTGAACACGCTGCTGAGCCGGGGGGGGAAGGGCAGAGAGCGATCCCGCTCCGGCGCGAATTCTAAAAAACAGTGAAACACGCAGCAGGAAAGCTAACACTAGAACGCTATGAATTCTCGTCTGTGGGGCTGCGCAGCCAAAATGCAAAGGCAAAAAAGGAACAGAACTCGCGGCAGAGTCTGTTTTTGAGCTTCTGCTCTCCCGAAAGCAGAGATACTCACGTGAAATGGAAGCTGTAGGCTGGGTACAGGCAGGCAGGTCTCCACCGGAAAAGGACCTCTCTCTGGGTGCAAGAGAGGCTGCCCTTTTCTTCCTCTGGAAAATCTGTTCACCACAATGAAGCAGGGCTTTCCAAAGGCGCCGAACAGTCCACGAAACTTTTTCTGGGAGTATTCCCAAAGTCTCTAGCTGGGAGTCTTGAAGCCAGGCTCCTTTCAGCTGGATGCACGGCTGGCAGAAGCTTTTCTGAGGAACTGCAAGTCCGTTTTCCGGCTCAGGGTCGAGCCACCCACAGGGACGCCAATATATTGGAATATGTATCCCAATATAACCAGTTAGATGGTGCCTAGGCCAGTTCTGACCTTCGCTGCTGGGCCACAGGCAGCTCTGCGGTGTTATACCTCAAAGATACCTTGGCTGGCGGCAGAGTGCAGCGGGGCACAAGACAGGACTCCGTTCTCCTCAGGGGAGAGCTTCTGGCGATGGTGAAGAGAAGAAGGGAGCGGATTCTGCTAGAAGGTAGCCAGATGTTTATTCCATGAGCACAGATATGTCTGCACTGGGCTACTGCTGATAACAGAATGAAGCCGCATGGTCTCATTAACATTTTAAGCTCAGGGCAGGGGAAGGGGAGGGGACAGGTGAGTCACCAACCAGGTGAAGGGGCAGGGTCTCCAGGTACTAGGGTCACCTATCACACGACGCCTTGCTGGTATGTTAGCCTGATTGACAGGGCACACTCAGCGAGGGGCGAGGGGGAAGGGAGAAGGTAAAACAGGATATTGCAACACACCACAACAGTAGATGAAGGGAATATTGTCTGCCTTGGCTTCAGGGAGGTTTTTGACATTTATCCACATGGCAGCACACATACATACCGGAAGGAACAGTGCAAAGAGGAGGGAACCAGTGTCTTTACAATGATGCTGAGTGAAAAGACAAAAGGCAGTGGGCACACACTGAAATACAGGAGATTGCCTTTGAACATCACCAAATTATTTTTTACTGTGAGGGTGACTGAACCATGGTGCAGAATGCCCAGAAAGATTGTGGAGTCTGGATCTTTGAAGACATTAAAGTTATTAAGATAGAATCCTGGTCAAGAGGCTCTAGGTATCCTGGTTTAGGCAGGGGGGTTGGGCCTGGTGAGCCCCACCGAGCCCTTCCACTCTCATTCATTCTGTGCTAGTGAATTCTCTTCGAGATGCACTTCAACCACTGGCATGACAAAGTTCTGTGCAGACAGAGATCCAAATGGACGAATGGACAAAGTTCCTTAAGCAGTGTTTAAAAGGAATGTAAAACTCTGGGATAAGTGTCTCCTGAATATGTGAATCCCTTTCATGGGAAAATTCCCCAGCTATAGAAAGAACTTCTGAAAAGCATGCTTAAGACTGACACTGGCTGGGCAAATTTCTCCCCATGTGTGTTTAAGACCAATTAGGATCTTCACCAAAAGTCTTGTCAACATAGTCGTAGAAGGTATATTGTTAAGAAGTGACAACTGAGAGCAGAATGGCAAATTCTGGTCTACACAATATATTAATGTACCGGAATTATCTACTCGGGTTAAAAATAAAAATAAAGACTTGGTCTTTATTTATCAATTTCATTGCAATACTGATAAGGCAAGAAAAAGACCTAATTCCTTAACTTTCTTACCTATAAGAAAGATTTTTAAAATTATTTTTTTCTTTTTCCCACAGAAACTTGCCTCCGTTTGCAGCATCTCGCCCTGACGGACAGGGTGGCACCAGGTTCAAAATTGGCAAACTTTACTGGATTTCTCCAAAGCTAAAGCTGCCAGCAACTAGGACCCTGCAAGTCCTTAGAGCCTTGAAGGCCACATTTCAACTGATCCCAAGACCCTGGGGAAATGACTTATTTTTGCCACGGAAAAATGCCTCTGTTTGCGGCCATTCGCCCTCTCCTACAGGGCGATGCCAAGCTCAAAATTGGCAAGCTTTCCTGGATTTCTCCAAAACTAAAGCTGCCCGCAACTAGGATCATGGAAGGTTTGCAAGCCCTAAAAGTTACCTTTCATCTGATACCCAGACCCTGAAAAATGTACTTCTTTTCCACACAGAAAATGGCCTCCATTTGCTGCCACTCGCCTGGGCCTACAGGGCAGTGCCTAGCTCTAAATTGGCAAACTTTGTTGGAATTGTCCCAACCCAAAGCTTTCAGCAACTAGGACTCTGCAAGTCTGTAGAGCCCCAAAGGCCACCTTTCATCTGATACACAGACCCAGAAGAAAGGACTTCTTTTTACCACAGAAAATGGCCTCCATTTGCAACATCTTGCCCTGACCAACAGAGCGTACCAGGTTTGAAATTGGCAAGCTTTCCTGGATTTCTCCAAAACTAAAGCTGCCAGCAACTAGGACCTCGCAAGGTTTAGGAGCCCTAAAGGTTACCTTTCCTCTGATACCCCGACCTGAGGAAAGGCCTTCTGTTCCACATGGAAAATAGCCTCTGTTTGAGGCCACTTGCTCTGGCCGACAGGGCGCACCAGGTTCGAACTTGGCAAACTTTGCTGGATGTCTCCAAAACTAAAGGTTTTAGCAACTAGGACCCTGCAAGTCTATAGAGCCCCAAATGTCACCTTTCAACTGAGACCCTGGGGAAATGACTTTTTTTTCCCACAGAAAACGGCCTCTGTAGCACCTCGCCCTGTCCGAGAGGGTGGCACCAAGATGGAAATTGGCAATCTTTCTTGGATTTCTCCAAAACAAAAGATGCCAGCAACTAGACCATGCAAGGTTTTAGAGCCCTAAAAGTCATCTGTCATCTAATACCAAGACCCTGAAAAAAGTACTTCTTTTCCACATGGAAAATGGCCTCCGTTTGCGGTCACTTGCCTGGGCCAACAGGGCAGTGCCTAGTTCAAGATTTGCAAACTTTGTTGGATTTCTCCAAATCTAAAGCTTTAGGCAACTAGGACCCTGCAAGTCCATAGACCCCCAAATGTCACCTTTCAACTGATACCCAGGCACTGGGAAATGACTTCTTTTTCCCACAGAAAATGGCCTCCATTTGCAATATCTCGCCCTCACCGACAGGGTGGCTTCAGGTTAGAAAATGGCAAGCTTTACTGGATTTCTGCAAATCTAAAGCTTTTAGCAACTAAGACCCTGCAAGTCCGTAAAGCCCCAAACGTCACCTTTCAACTGATACCCAGACTCTGGGGAGAGGACTTCTTTTTGCCACAGATAATGGTTTCACTTTGCAGCATCTCACCCTGACTGACAGGGCGGTGTCAAGCTCGAAATTGTAAACTTTGTTGGATTTGTCCCAAACTAAAGCTTTTAGCAACTAGGACCCTGCAAGTCTTTAGAGCCCCAAAGGCCACCTTTCATCTGATACCCAGACCCAGAAGAAAGGACCTCTTTTTCCTAGAGAAAATGTCCTCCATTTGCAGCATCTGGCCTTGGCTGATAGTGCTGTGCCATGCTCCAAACAGGCAAACTTTGCTGGATTTCTCCAAAACGAAAGCTGCCAGCAACTAGGACCCTTCAAGTCCTTAGTGCCTCAAAGGCCACCTTTCAACTGATACCAAGACCCTGGGGAAATGACTTCTTTTTCCCACAGAAAATGGCCTCTGTTTGCAGCATCTCACCCTGACTGACAGGGCATCACCAAGCTGGGAATTTGAAAACTTTGATGGATTTCCCCAAAAGTAAAGCTGCCAGCAACTAGGACCCTGCAAGTCCTTAGATCCCCAAAGCCACCTTTCATCTGAGAAGTAGGCCCTAGGGAAATGGCTCCTTTTTCCTAGGAAACATGACCTCCGTTTGCGGCCATTCGCCCTGGCATACAGGTAGGCGCCAAGCTGGAAATTGGAAAAATTTTCTACATTTTTGCAAATCTAAAGCTGCCTGCAACTAGGACCCTTCACATCCTTAGCACACCAAAAGCCACCTTTAATCGGATATCCATACCATGGGGAAATGAGATTTTTTTCCCATGGAAATGTCTTCCATTTGTGGCCACTCGCTGGGCCCACAGGGCAGGTGCAAGCTCAAAATTGGCAAATTTTGCTGGATTTCTCCCGAACTAAAACTGCCAGCATCTGAGACCCTGCAAGTCCTTAGAGCCCCAAATGACACCTTTCATCTGACCCCCAGACCCTGGGGAAATGACTTGTTTATCCCACAGATAATGGCCTCCATTTGTGGCCATGCACACAGGCAGACAGATACGCACCAAGCTAGAAATTGGGAAACTTTGCTGGATATCTCTAAATCTAAAGCTGCCAGTGATGAGGACCCTACAAGTCCTTTGAGCCCCAAAGGCCACCTTTCATCTGATACCAAGACCCTAGGGAAATTACTTCTTTTTCTCCCGGAAAATGGCTTCCCTTTGCAGCTACTCCCCCTGTTTTACAAGGCAGTGTGCCAAGCTGGAAATTTGCAAACTTTGCTGAATTTCTCCAAACCCAAAATGACAGCAGCTAGGACCCTGCAAGTCCTTAGAGCCCCAAGGCCACCTTTCATCTGATACCCAGACCCTGGGGAAATTACTTCTTTTTCCCATTGAAAATGGCTTCCGTTTGTGGCTTCTAGCAGTGGCAGGCAGTGGTGTATGATGCTTGTAATTAGTAAACTTTGCTATATTTCTTCAACACTAAATATGCCAGCAAGTCGGACTCTTCGAGTTCCTAGAGCCCAAAATGTCACCTCTATGCTGATATCCAGACTCTAGGAAATTACTTCTTTTTCCCATGGAAAATCGCCTCCTTTTGCAGTCACTCACTCTGGCAGACTGTGTGGTGCCAAGCTGGAAATTTGCAGTTTGCTGGATTTCTCCAAAACTAAAGCTGCCAGCAACTTGGATGCTGCAAAGAAAGACATCTACACATTATTTTTGTGTATTTTTTTTGTCAAGTTTTATGTTGAGTATTATGGGTGAGAATGCCCTGAAATAGGGAACCAGGAGATTTATTGGAGTGGACTGTTCTCAATAGATCTGCTTTTGGTCAAAGCAAGCCTTTTCATTTCATACTTGCAAACCTCAAGGCAGGTAGGTATTCCACCTGTCTTGTTTTTCAGTATATCCAATCTTGTTTTCAGGTACAGTGAAGAGATATATTCAGTTATACAAATTATCTATTCAGATGACAGCACTTAAGCTGTTATCATTGAAATAAACAGGGCCAGGAGACTTCTTCTCCTTTTTAATGCCTTTATTAAAAGTGATCAGCTCAGGATTGGGTGGCTCGGCAGGGCTGCAGTCCCCGTCGCGTCTCCCAGGGCGACTCAGAGGAGGAGGATATGCGCAGCTCTGTCCACTAGGGGCAGAGCCGGGGGATCCAGTCCTCGTGGGAGCCTTTAGGGCGTGATGTCCCCGTCAGATGTTGGTCCTTTCAGCTTCATCGGCCCAGTCTCACCGCCAGGGACGACTTCCATGGTCAGGGCGAGAGGGACTCCGCATCTCTGCAGGCTCAGCACTCGGCTCCTCATGTCCAGACATCACTTCAGTCTCTCAATTCTTATTTGGCTCGTTGTTTTTGGGGTTTTCTCTGTGCATTTGGAGCTGTAGTCCCCTGCAGCATGCTGGTGGTGGAGTCACTTTGCATAACCCCTCCCTCTAGGTCTCTTCTCCTCACTGTTCTGGGAAAGGTACAACTTAGCCTCGGGCAAGGCTCTGCTGATACAAAGGGAGCAATAAGCCACAACGACCCGTGATTACCATGACAAAAGACTAAGAACTCTGGCAGAGACAGAGACCTGGCTGCGTCCCTGTAACTCTATCTCACAAAAAAAATATTAACTGAATTTTTGTTCATAACAATCATTCTGCTATTCTCATGTCCACAGGATCCCCAGAAGACTTCATTTGTTAGTTTCTCTCTTGCTTGTGAAAGGTATGAAATAAAATGTGGAATTTGAAGGCTAATCCCAACAAGGGAAGAGATGAGAATCTTGACTCCATGTTTCAGAAGGCTGATTTATTATATTGTGATATATATTATATTAAATGAAAATGATATATAAAACTATACTAAAGAAAGAGAAAGGAGACATCAGAAAGCTAGAAAGGAAAGGAATGAATAATAAAATCTTGTGACTACTCACAGCCTCCACACAGCTGGCTGGCATTGGTCATCAAGTGTTGAAGATTGCAATGCAAGTTGTTTTCGATTACCATCTGTATGGCAGATTACCTTTGTCAAGTGGGCGGAGGGGACATCCGCTGATAACAGTCACTGCATGACTGATAAGAACTATAACATCCCATTGTGAGATGCTCAGCCCAGAGGGAGGAGCCAAGCATTGCTACCCAGATATAATCCTGAAGATTTTGAGACACCAGCACGGCTTTCTCCACAGGATTCCCCAGAGAAACAGCAGCTGCCTCTTCTTCCACTGGATCTTCAGAGGACAAATACATCCTTCTGTACAGATCCCCCTTGATCCAACAGAATCACGCCTGATACTTCACGAGGACTGCAGCCACATTTCCAATTGGACTGCCACCAACACCCTGACCCACAGGGTGTCAAGCTGGGTTCTGACTCTGTCAGTGTTGTTCTGGTGTACTGCATTGTTTATTTTATCCTTTATTTTTTTTCTTTTCCCTATTAAATAACTGTTATTTCCTGCTCCTATATGTTTGCCTGAGAGACCCTTAATTTAAAATCTATAGCAATTTGGAGGGGTGGGGAGGGTTTACATTCTCCATTTCAGGGGAGGCTTCTGCCTTCCTTAGCAGACTCCTGTCTTTCCAAACCAAGACATCAAGTAAAAGCAATTCATATGCTGGGTAGACAATTATCCAAATCACATTCCCAAGTAGCAAAACATGCAGAAGCTGAAGCTTCCCAGCTTTTCAGAAGAAAAGATCCTATCAAAAGGATTTTTCAGAAAATATGTCTGTGACAATATAATTTGCAAGTTAGACGCAAATTTGTTCTTCAGCTATAATTGCTGTAGAACAGAGCATGAGTTCTGAGCTTTTGGTGTGGTTCAGAAATTCCCTGTGAAGCTATCTGCATAGTTGAGATAATGGACTGACTGGAGAGAAGTTTATTGCTAAAATCTGAGTCATCTTCCCAAAAAAGCTATTGACTAATTTGCTGAGGACCTCTCCAACTCAAAATTTCAAAGTCTCCCTAAGATTTTCCCAGGTGAAATACGTTGTCCGTATCAGTGTGTATGTGCTTTGTATTGACTAAGACCTTGGGTGGAAAACCTGACCTTTCCAGAAACTCCAAATGGTTCCTGTGCAGAAGTGACCATCCTTTGAGTAAATATGACCCCTGTAAAGAGTTACTATCTTCTGGCACAGATACAGAAATGGTCACATGTGAAATCTCTTGCGCGTACCGAGGATAAGCAGGAGATCACGTGTGATTAAAAGATTGGATTGTACGCATCCTGATCACATGGTCATGTAGGTCAGGGAGCGGCAAAGAGCAGCTGCTCCCTGAGCTGAGCTGGAGCCCTGGGTGACCCTGGCAGAGGCCGTGGGCAGTCATGGACAGAGCCAGTTGCATAGTATCTGATCTAGGCAAGCAGAGCAGGGCTGGAGGTGTTGCTGGAGAATGCAGGTGAGGCTGCTGGGGCAGTTAATGCACAGTGACTGCCCATCTTGTTTGAAATTCACTGTGTAGTGTTACTCAATGCAAGGATCTCAATACACAGCCTTTTTTATTTCTTTTTTCCTTTTTCTTCCTTTTGTTGTTTCTTTCTTTCTTCTCCCTCTTCCCTCCCCCCCACACTTTCCTCTTACTGCTTTTCAGAGCAATACTTAAGCAATGATGAAAAGTGTTCTCACTTTTTTTCTCTGACACCATTATTTCCTTATATTTGTGTTTGCAGATTATGTTTTATAGTGAACATTCAAATTTTTTCCTTATTTTTACCATTCTGTCTGAGAATGAGGGACTTTTTTTCTTTAACCTTTTATTTTATTTTTTACTAGGCAATTTTTCTCTCTCGTGATTTAAAAAATGAAATCATTTTAATGTAAGTTCTGTGAAGTATTAGGTATGCAAATAAAGTATTCCATTTGCATGCTGATACAATCTGGCAGCAGTTTACAGGTTGTACGGAAAGAAGACTTCTGCTTGAAGGGGTGCAAATACAAGTTTCTACAAGTTCCAGGGGAAGGCTCTGTGAAAGTGTGTTGTCAAAGCATATTTTATCTGTCTGAGATGTAAGGCATAAAGCTTTCCATCCAGATTTAGACACCAGGCAGATTGCAGAGGTATGCAGCGCTGAGAACATTTGTGCAAGGTCAAGGCATCTTTCAGCTGAAACAGTTTGCTGGAGTGCTTTGCAGCTGCCATAGTGTTCTGTGCGAGAAGTGGACAGGAGAATGAAAGTGCTACAGCTTCCAAGAGCAAAGAACGAAGCCATAAAGCACCGGGTTTGTGTGAGCAACATTCAGATTGTTAGAGGGGCATGCCATTCATGTGCCTGCCAAATTCACATTAGCACTCTTATGAAGGAAATTAATGGGCAACTTTTTTGTACTTCTACCTAGTCCTCTTCCAACCATTGGTAGAAAGTGCCTATCTCCCTGATTTGGGATGAGGCATAATGGCACCACCTTACTGTTTCGAACAGCAAGCTTATTCTCTGCTAACTTTTTTTGTGGATGAGCTTTTGCTGAAGGTTTGCAGTTCAGTACACGCAAGCGCACACAAGCCCTGTTGCTCTGCTGCTTCATTTTTCGCCTTCTGTCATCTGCACATTGTAGAAGCCAGGCGACAGCATTCAGCTTTGCTGCTTTTCCACATGGATGCTGCACACATCCATGGTGACATCTTTGGGGATCTTTGGTTCTCCTGAAGCTGCAATATGCACAGATGTACTTGCAACTGGGAGGGACTGTGCAGATAGCACCTCAATCTGAGCATGCTCTCCAGGTTTTATAGGGGAAAAGAATAGTGTTCTTGAAGTGCCCCTTCTCCAAACAGCTTTGAAAGCGTGCACAACACACTGCGATCTCCTTCCCAAATAGACGTGCCATCCCATTTTTCACTCTCACAACTCCCTTGCTGACTTTCAACACCTGCTCCCGCAGAAAATGGCTGTAGAACTAAAAGCCAGTGCTGGAATTAGCCAGTGCTGATTCCCTCTTCTGCAGGTAATCCACATCAAATGAACTTTCTACTTTATTCTGCTGCATCTATCATAGGATCCTCTGGATCTGGAAGCCTAAAGGGAAGGGTAATATTTTCTGCATGCGGCAGGAAGAGGACTAGGTCAAAGCAGAAGCAGAAGCAGGAACAGAATGTTGTTCATGAGCTTCCTCTATGCCAATGCTAATGTGAATTTGGCAGAAAGGTGAGTGGCATTGTGATAGATGAGTAATGCAATGATTGACTCTCACAATTAACAGACAAATATCATGTATATAAAACTAAGAAAAGTTTTATAGATTTATAGTTTTGTTTTATCCCCTCATGGGGTTATCAAGGGACATCTGGGAGGGCCGGCTTGTCACTATGGCAACATCTGACCTCCAGTCAGGATTTGAGGAAGAGGTCTCCACCACTGGACAGCAAAGAAGGGGTTGATGGACAGAACTTTGGGAGGGATTAAAGGGTTAAACGGTGAAACCCCGATTATGTGGGTGAGCATATGGTGGGAAAACACTGTCAGCTGTGAAGCTCTCCTGCGCAATGCTTTGTCAGAAAGACACCTAGACCATGCACTAAGCGCTGCGTATCCCCACAATCTGCCTCTCTTGTTGTCAAAATCTAGATGGAAAGCATTTAGCCTACATCTTGCCCGGAGGAAAAGTGCCTTGACAACACCCTTGCACAGAGCCTTCCTCTGGAACCTGCAGAAATTGTATTTGCACCATATTCAACATGGAGTCCCATGTCTTATACAGTCTGCAAAGCACTGTAAGATCATGCTACTCTCTGAGCAGACCTTCTAAGTTCAAAATACCATTGTGTACATCACAGCCTCCAGCCCTCTGTGGAAATTCTTGCACTTCCCTTTAGGCTCTGAGATCCAGAGAACTCGATGTCAGCTGCAGAAAAGCAGGGCATTGGTGAGTTTGATGTGGTTTACATGGCACAAGGGGAAAAGTGCAGCCCATGGCTGGCTTTTACTTCTACAGCTTATTGCAATGGTAGCAGCTGCTGAAAGATGTCAGGAGTTGTGAGAGTGAAAAATGGGACGGCAGGTCTAGCTGAGAAGGGGAGTGCCAAGGAGCAGAGTGTTGTGCATTCTTCCAAAGCTGTTTGAAGAAAGAACACTTTGCTTTCCACAAAAACCTGCCACAATGAATGTTCAAGAAAGTGCTTATTAAGTCACATATAGAGACGAGCTCCCATGGCTGCACGTTACATTTTCAAGAAGCAAGAGCATACACAGCTGACTGTGCTTGTAAGTCAGCAGCCACTGGATTCCTGTCATTCCCTTCACTGTGCACAAAAGCCCAGTGGTCTGTTGCTTCATTCTTTGCCATCTGTGACCTGCACAGGACTGAAGCTGAGGGTATTCAGCTTTGCAGCTTTTCAGCATACACGTATGCACTGGGACATCTCTTGGGATATTTTGCCATTGCGAGGCTGTAATGTGCCGGTGGCTATTTGAGCTGGGGAGGAAGGGGCAGTGATCACAGCCATCTGTTAGCAATTTGCAGCTTAACTAGGGAAGAGGAGTGCTTCTTGAATGTGCAGCAAATACAAAGTTCAGGAGCAAGATCAGAGGATGTGTGCTGTGCTGGCACAGTTTCTCCTTGCAAGACGTAGTCAAAAAGCTTTTCGCTAAGATGCAGGTGACAAGCGACACAGAAGACGGAGATACAGAGCTGTCCGGAGGTAAGTGCCACTACCAGGCATCTTTCAGCAGAAGCAGCACTCCGGAGTGCAGCGCTGCTGCCACAGAGATCTGTGTGGCAGGCAGACACTTCTTCGCCTCAGGTAGACTGAGAGCGAGGCAGCTTCCAAGAGGCGAAGAACAAAGCTACAAAACACCTTGCGTGTACAGCATTCGGACTGCTAGAGGACAATGACTTGCCACTCACCTGCCTGTTGAATTCACATTGGCATTCGTATGGAAGGAGTTAATAGATAACTTTCCCTAAAGGGTCTCCAAGAGGTATGGAGAGTGACATTGCACAAAGGGGTATGGAGCGACAGGACAGGAGGTAATGGTTTCAAACAGACAAAAATTAGCTTTAAATTAGATTTTGGGAAGAAATTCTTTCCTGAGACAGAGATGAGGCCCTGGCACAGGTTGCTGAGAGTAGCTGTGACTGCTCCATCCCTGGAAGTGTTCAAGGCCTGGTTGGACAGGGCTTGAAGCTACCCGGTCTTGTAGAACATGTCCCTGCCCATGACAAGGGAGTTTGAACTAGATGATGTTTAAGGTTCCTTCCAACCCAAAACATTGTAGGATTCTAGAAACATATTGTTCTGTGATTCTGTGATTTGATGATTCGATGAAAGTTTCTATTTCAGGGACCAAACACTTACTTTTAGGTCCAATACATGCATTTTTAGGGTCCAGTGACTCATGGCTACTCTGCTGGGGGTGCAGCACCTACCAGGATCCCACTCTGGCCTAGGGTCTCCATAGGCTCCAGCTTCCTGGTGGAGCTGTTAATGATCACCTTAGGGAGACAACACTGCTGGCTGGATTCTCTTTTAGGTATCTGTGACACCTTGAGCCTGGGAGGAAGGTCATCTGAAGGGTGAATCAGGGCTTTCCCACCCCCCTTCTCATGTGAGAGTACCACTTCTCCCCTTCTCATGCAGCCACTTCTCCATGATCATGCACAGAGGGCTATGGAAAATGTCCAAGGATGGAGCCTCCATTGGCTCACTCAGTAGTCTCTGCTGATGCTCAGCACCCTTTACACTTCCCTTTCTGAACTGCAAAGGGTCCTTGCCAGCCTATTTCTCCAGTCTGCCCAGGTCACTCAGGGATAGCAGCACAACCCCTGGCCTAAGTGCCTCTCTTCCAGTTTGCTGTCATGTGCCAATTTGCTGAGTATGTCCTCTGCCCCAGAAGACAGACCATTAGTTGAAGATGTTAACCAGGATCAATCCCAGTGCTGATTCCTGGGAGACAGTGGTTGTTCCTGGTACCACAATAGACTTGATGGCACTGAGAAGCACCCTCGGAGCCCAGCCATCTAGCCTTTTACAATCCCTATCACTATTGGCTTGTCCAGTTCATGTCCTTTTGAGTGACTTGAACTCCATATTTAAAAAATAAGAGATTGCCAGTTGGGCACACGCAAGCATGCACCTTTCAAAATCCCTTTATACAAACATCCCACAGGGATTATTTCCACTAATTGCCCCAAAACCTACAGAGAAGGAAACACTTTGTAAATCATACACACAAAGTTAACAAGGGGTTTTAATTCTGGCTTTGTCTTTTCTGTCTGTTTGTTCCAAATGAGTGCTTCCTCCTCCTCTTTGCTGACTGGTGGTAGTCTGTGATCTCTACAAACCGTCTGCGGAGATTATAACCCCGCTGTGGTGATCTGCCCTGCTCTCTCTGCCTTGGCAGGGATTGCTTCCAAGCAACATTGGGTGCAGTAGCCCTCTTGGAGCTAGCATTTGAGGACTCTTCCGGTGTATCGTCCTTTGGGTCTTGGTCACAATGTGGAGGGCTTCTTCTCCACCAGCTCCTCCTCCTCACTGGCTGGTGGTAGTCTGTGATCTCCACAAACTGTCTGCAAAGATCATAGCCCTGCCGTGAGGACTGGCTTTGTTCTCTCTGTCTTGGGAAGTGTTGTACCCAAGCAGCACTGGGTACAGGAGACCACTGACAGCTTCTGTTGAAGGGCCCTGAAGCTGTGCCATCCTTGACAGCATGGTCATGACCTGGAGGAGTATTTCTCTTTCTCTTCCTCCCTGTTGAGTTGTTGAAGTCAGTGCTGTTCATGAACCAGCTGCAGTGATCATTGTCCCACTGCAGGGATCTACTCTGGATCTTCTCCCTGGCACTTGTCCTCTGGCAGTCCATTGACATAGTCCTACCAGGTTGACCATATGTCCCTGCAGAACCTGCCTGGTCATTGCTGGCCCCCCACTGACTGAGGAAGGAATGGGCATAGGATGGTATCAGAGAGGAAGCCACCATTCCTCCCATTTTCAAATCAGAGCATCTGGAGGGGGAAAAAAAGTGATCTCTGTTTAAGACCTTCCTTGCACGCTCCTCTGGGATTCAGTCATTTTCTAGGAGTGGTTTCTACAGCAGAGAAAAGGTTTCACCAAAGTCACCAATGGAAAACTTGGTGGGGATCTTCCCACTAGGTCTGCCCCTGTTAGAACAAGTCCTCATCTCTATTCTCCCTACAGCCTCCATTTCACAGAATCCTAGAAATGTTTGGGCTGCACTACCAAACCAAACTCCCATCTAGTTCCACCTCCCCCTACCATGAGCAGGGACATCTACAGGTTGCTCCAGCCTCCATCCAGCCTTGAACATTTACAGGAATGGGGCAGCCACACCTTAGAGAAGCTCATAGACAACTTCCGCCAGTGCCTCAGCATCCTTACAAGCAAGAATTTCTTTGTAATAACTAATCTAAATCTCTCTTTCACTTTGAAATGATTACGTCTTGTCCTATCACTGCATTCCCTGATAAAGAAACCCTCTCCATCTTTCCTGGAGTCCCCTATAAGTTCTCTCAACATGACCTAGTTTCAGAGAGCACACAAGAAGCAGCTTACACAGGCCAGCATCCTAAAGCCCAGCAAGAGAAGGACTGATATGATGTAGTTCAAATTTGACAGCACTGAAGTAAGCAGGGAAGAATTGTCTCCTATGACAGAAACACCCACAAGGATGAGAAGAAAAGCCAGAAAAAGGAAACATATTCTGAACACATGACCCTGGTTATTACCTGGCATAGAACAGCAAATAGGCTTGCTGCCTGAGAACTGCATGGATGCCACAATTATCCACAGACTCATCATCCATCTTGTACCATTGTCCATTGCTGGCCTGCAAAGAAAATCATCCATTCTGGAAAGGAACTGTAGATTTTCTCCACAACACGAAAGAGAGACAGCAGCTAAACAAAGAGTACACCAAAACAAATCCAAATCAGCCCTAAAAGAGACCTTTCCCAAAAGCCTTGAATACCTGTAACACTGACAAGGAAGTTTGTTTTTCCAGCACATGTTACTTTATCAAGATAGAAGTTGCTCTTTACCTTTGTATAGCAGAAGAAGTGTCCATCAAGACAGGTGTCACCACTGTGCACCACAAGAGCATATAAGGAGTAGAGGAGAGGCTCTCCAGCTGTGTCAGACATGTATGGCCGAAGATCCAAGTACTCAGGATACTCAACAATCTACAGAAAGACCAAGTGGGCTCAGAAATTATCCCGAACTACCACATGGAATAGCCCTTCAGCACATAATGGTTTGGGCAGCAGGAAACTGTTCTCAGCCAAAGCAGTTCTGTTGGAGGAGAGTCCAGGTCTTCTCATAGGAATTCTCCTCTACCCGTAACAGAACACAAAACCCCTAACATAAGCAGCTTCTGAAAGTGTACTGCTATGGGGAATCTCCTGCTTCAAAGGTAAAGTTGCACTGCAGTTGCATACACACCTTGCTGATCTTCCTGCCTGTGTGATCGGCAGCCCTTTCCAGGCACACTGTGAAGACCTTGGGCACACAATGGACTGTAACCCTCTTAGAGGCTGTTACCTTCTTCTCACACCTTGAAACAAAGCAGAGCCAAGTGCTGAAATGCACCCTATCTTTGCCCAACAAGACGAGACAAACTTTTGTGTCTCACATATCCTTACAGTATATTAAGGCTATTCCATGACATAATGTCACAAAGAAAAACCCATGTCTCATTATTGTGCTTTGAACTTCCATGAGAAGATGATTCTGCTCAATGACACGCAGCTTTTCCACACAGAATCAAGTGTTAATAAGTTGTTAGAAATGATCTTACTTGCTACATTTGAGGCAGTATTTTCCATCCAGATTCTTGGGTGTCACAAAGTTCTCCAGAGCTTTGGTAAGGGATGAAGGTGCCTGGAGAAGTGACAAAGGAGACACTGAGCTGTGGGAAATGCCCATGCCTAAACACTTCCAAGGAGCCAACAAAAAGATCCAGGCAGCTGATGCTGAGGAGACCCAACACGACCCTGCAGGCTGTGAAAGGAAGAAAGGAGGGAGGGATTGGAGGGTAGGGGGGAGAAAGGGAGATGGGAGACCGAGATGGGAAGGGAGATGGGGAGAGAGACAGGGAAGGAGAAGGAAGGAAGGAAGGAAGGAAGGAAGGAAGGAAGGAAGGAAGGAAGGAAGGAAGGAAGGAAGGAAGGAAGGAAGGAAGGAAGGAAGGAAGGAAGGAAGGAAGGAAGGAAGGAAGGAAGGAAGGAAGGAAGGAAGGAAGGAAGGAAGGAAGGAAGGAAGGAAGGAAGGAAGGAAGGAAGGAAGGAAGGCTGAACATTTCCTTTTTGTCCCAGGAGTTGCTGAGGCCATCAAGAGCTTCCTCTGTAGAATGGGGAGATGAGTGCCATGATCTCTGCAGAAGAAGGTGCATTCTCCTTACCACCCACCACCAAGCTCCCTTGTGCTCACAGGATCCATTGTTAAGACAAATACTTTGGATCTGAAAAACTACAGGGGCCCTGGGATGTCTCGAAGCACAACTGCAAGCCCTCTTACTTTGATATCCAAAAGGACATGCAGGAAGGCCTTGTAGGAATCAGAAACTGCTTGGCACCTCAAGCATGTGACTGGAAGGAAAATCAAAATGCTGAGTGAAGAAATTAAATTATGGTGACAGCTTATGCTCATGGTACCAATTATGCCAGTCACAGGACCAGCCATTTTTCATGGACAGAAAGGTGAAAACAATGCCAAGGAGATCAATAGATGTGGAAACATTACCTCTGGATTTCAGAAAGCCCCCAAATATTTGATGGATGATAGTAGTTGTTTGAGAAGAGGTGTCCTCACTGGAAATAAATGGCAAGGCAGTTATCTCCTCCTCCAAGAGTTTAGCTTGGAAAGCCCTGGGCATAGGTTTTCCTTGATGGGAGCACATCCAAGGAGTCCAATGGGCTTGGGAACATGGAAAAGATAATTTACTTATGCTTACTCACTGCTTCCGCTCAGACAGGCTCTCTGCATGGCCTCAAGAGCACAGCGTAAGAACTCATAGGCATCTCCAGCCATATCAGGCTCAAATTCTTCTCCTATGACTAAGAAAGAAGTTAGTAGTTCTCATCTACAAAAAAGGGAGATAACCTATCAAAGCATCTGAAATTACTTACATTTGAGGTCCCTGACAACAGCCCTAGGCCAGATGACATTGGCTGAAGAGCGCAGGACTTTCCTAACGTGTGCTTCCATGATGCACATCATGCAGAAGCCTTGCTGATGACCTGAAGGAGGAGGGAGGGAGGGAGGGAGGGAGGGAGGAAAGCTCCTCAGGTTAGCACATAATCCCTAGCACTGGGAAACCTAATGAAGATCTTGAAGTTCTAAGAATAATCTTCGCTCCTCCCAAGTTGGTAATGTCACAGAATCATAGAATCGCAGAATCACTAGGTTGGAAGAGACCCTTCAAGATCATTGAGTCCAACCCATGCCCTAACATCACCTCAACTAAACCACAGCACTGAGTGCCACATCCAGTCTTTTTTTAAACACATCCAGGAATGGTCACTCCACCACCTCCCCAGGCAGGCCATTCCAGAACTTTATTACTCTTTCTGTAAAAAACTTCTTCTTAATATCCAACCTATATTTCCCTTGGTGCAGCTTGAGACTGTGTCCTCTGGTTCTGTCAGCTGTTGCCTGGGAAAGGAAATCAATGGCCATCTGACTCACACCCACCCTTCAGCTGTAGAGAGTGATAAGGTCACCTCTGAATCTCCTTTTCTCCAGGCTAAATAACCCTAGCTCCCTCAGTTGTTCCTCATAGGCTTGTGTTCCAAGCCCCTCATTAGCCTTGTTGCCCTTCTCTGGACCTGCTCAAGCATCTCAACATCCTTCCTAAACTGGGCCCAGCACTGGACACAGCGCTCAAGGTTTGGCCTCACCAGTGCTGAGTACAGGGGAAGAATGACCTCTCTGCTCCTGCTGGCCACCCTATTCTTGATACTGGCCAGGAGCCATTGGCCTTCTTGGCCACCAGGGCACACTGCTGGCTCATGTTCAGTCAGCTGTTGACCAGTACCTCCAGGTTCCTTTCTGCCTGGGCACTGTCCAGCCCCTCTGTCCCCAGGCTGTAATGTTGCAGAGAGTTATTGTGGCCAAAATGCAGGATGGCCCTTGGACTTATTACACTTCATCTTATTGAACTCTGCCCATCTTTCCAACCATTCCAACTGTTTCTAACAAGCCCAGGACATTTTAGTGTAGGAAAAACATTCTTCAGATTTGTCACAAGTTTTTGGTGCAATAAGCCAAGAAGGCTTATTGCTTGCAGGGACAGAGATACCAAGCAAGAAAAATGTGTCTTCCTTAAGAGGGACACACATCTTGTGTCATCTGTGGACACACAAAATGGAACAATGGGTTCTTCTTTGAACACAAGCTCATGGGGCTGACAAAGAAGGGCTTTTGTCCTCCTAAATACAGTTCCAGGTTCTGTAATCCTTAGGATGTGCTCCAGAGATTTACAAGGAAATATTCCTGAAAGTACTCACACAGCTGACTGTGGTCATGAGACAGCAGGTAGTTGGCCAGAGGGGGTGTATATGTCAGGCACTGCAGGATGACATTGATGTAGCAAGTACTGCCCAGGTTGCAGAGTCCTGCTCCAGGTCTCTGTCTTTGCTGCCAGTCCATGCAAATCTCCTGTGGGGGAAAGAGGATCCTTTGTGGCAGAGCCATTCCCTCAGCAATGCCTGCCGCTGCAGGGAAATTATATTTGATGAGATATGACAATATTGTTGCTTGAAGCACATTCAAATGTTGAGTTCTCTACAGGAACACCAAGGACAACAACTCTAACTGTCATCACAGAAACACTAGGGAAAGCCTAACAGGCCATTAACATCTACAGGAATGGAAACAGTTTTGAAAAGCAGATTATTCCCCTGCTTAGTCTGCCAGAAGTCCAACAAACTCCCACTCTGATTTCTGGACCTCTAGAGAGGAAGAAAATCTACCTTTCTTCCTCTCTAGACCCTTGGATTATCAGTTCCTTTTTCCTCATTGTAAAGTGAAAAGAACAAGCAAGTACCTATGGATGTCAGGTCTTTCTATGAGCAATGTCCACTTTCAAAGTCTTGTGCACTAGTGACAGAGTGACCAAATGCATTTTCCTGTGTCTAACTAAAATCACCTGGGTCAATCTGGCTGCTGTCAGGAAACACTAGTTTCACTCTAGTTTGTTAGCATGCTGACACTCAGGAATGAATGAAGCACCAGCCTTGTTGTCTGTGGGCATTCACAAAGTCCAAGGCTGCTGGCAAAACTGTTACAGAAATTATTTCCTGTTGCAGCCGTTGCTCCTCTCAGGAACAGATGGAAAAGTTGTAGCTGACAAAGGATCCAGATCCTCCTCCAGAAAGATCAGATCAGAACTAAACCCGTCTCCTGTTGAAAAAGAAAATAAATGTAACTTGAAAATTAAAAAACCCAAAATGTGACCCACAGAACAGCTTTAACTGTCAGGATCATTTTGTTGATGCTTGTAGACACTGCCAAAGACAGACAATGCTTGAAAAAATGCAGACATGCAAGTAGGAAAGAAATTAGCTGAGTTATCCTGAAGACCAGCTCAACCTTTGCTGGTCTGCTCCTCAGAATACCAAGCATTGGGCAGGTGAGGTCACAGTGGCTGGACAGGTGAAACATATCTGCCGCTTTGTGATGCGAGGCTGCATGGGCACATCTCCTGTTGTGCCCACAGAACCCTATGGCTACCACCACCCAGGTACCTCTCACAAATGGAAGTCACTGGACTTCCCCTGTCAAAGAGTTCACCCACCAGCCAAGCTCTTGTCTCTTCCTGGAGCTGCAGAGCTAGAGGAATTAAAGGCTGCTGAGAGCTATGAGCTCAGTCACTGGCTGGCACACTCACAGAGCTGGTAGTTTCTTTTCCATTCTTCCCTGGTACTGCAATATGTCCATGTGACCTGTGTAGCAAATCACCTAGGCTCTTAGGGTTCATTTCCAATGAATTTTCTCTGCCCTTAAGGTCAGCCTCAAGCTGAACCTGAATTAGAAATACCAAATAAACCTCTTCAGAAACTGCTTGGGTGGACCTGCAATGGCTGCTAGGCACCCACCCAGCTTCTCCATCACCCTGGCTTGCTCATCCTTGCTGGCTTTTTAGCAACAGAATTCTTTGAAATCCACCTCTCAGGAGAGTGTGTTGGAATCCAAAGCCTCATTTTTAGCTCACTGAAGGCTCAAAGCCTTATGTTCTTGATGCCCAAAGTCTCATTTGGAAGCTAAAACAAATTTTTCTAGGATGTAAAACTCCATTTTTAAGTCTATTCCTTTAGTATCCATATATTTTAGTCTTGTTTTTAGGAACCACAATTTCATTTTCAGGATCCAAAAGGTCCTGGGTCCAGTCCAAATTGACCTTGTTTTGGCCAAAACCCTACAAATCATCTAAAGGGCTCAGAGCATCATTTTGAAGGCTCCAAGTCCTTTTTGGAAGGTCCAAAGCTTCATCTGCAGGGTCCAGAGACTCATTTGTTTTAGTCCCAGAGAGGACATCTATGAAAGATAAAAAGAGGATTTGGACCCCAGAAATACCTTTTGGACTTTCTAAAGAAGGCTTTGGACTCTACAGATGGGCCTTCACCCTACAAATGAAAATTTGGACCTTCCAAATCAGGTCCCACAGGCAATAAAAGATGATATAAAACAGGTTGGAAGCTCAGAAACTATGGTTGTGGCCCTAAAATGGAGGCTTTAGGCATGAAAAAATTAATAGGTAAGATGGTACCAAAGACCCTTTAGAGCCTATTCTTATTCTTCTCCACCACCAAGAAGTGAAGCTATAGGCTGCCATGGGGAGCTAAATACCAACAATAGCTTTCTGTCCTGTTACCTTTTGTGTGGAAGCCATCCCTGAACATGTTCCATTTTGGATGTGCTCTCCTAAAAGTAGAGTAGGGCCTTTTAAGGTGGGTCTCTTGCTCTCTGAGGAGATCATAGCCTGCAGTTCCTCTTGCTCTCCTCAGTGAGGACAGGGCTATGGGATTCCTCACATTTATGTGCAGATGAGAAGGATATGAGTGTTGTCCTACCTTGTACAGCAAGAGCTGTTGTTGGATGTAGCTTGACTCTGTGTCTCAGACAGCCATTCACTCTGGAAAGGAGAGGAAAGCCAGACTGTGCTCTGCATCTGCTGGCTCTCAACTCTCCCAGCACCCGTGGGCTGTGGGGCATTGGCAGATGTGCCACTGCTGTCTGCAGCCTTGGACGGAGACACCCACGGGAGAGCTGCTGTGTCCCACAATGCTGCGTGGGTCCTGCATGCAGCATGTGGTGTCTGCAGATGTCTGTACCTCAAGGGGTGATGCTGGGCATCATGAAGGTGAGCTCCAGCCTCTCCCAGAAGCCCTTCTTGGTCTGCTTCATGTTAGTGAGTTGATCCTTAGTGGAGAAAGCCCTGACAACCTCTAAAATCTGCAGCTCCCTGTCTCAAGAGTCACAGCTGGTACGAAGAAATTTTTCACCTTGACCAAAAAACTATAGAAGATGAGCCACCCGCAGACAGACTGTTGTAGCGGACATGCATCCCAGTGTTGTTAGTGTTCAGAAACGCATGATCACGAATGATTATATGCAGGTGCTTTTATTGAAGAGCTCCAGGTGTCAGGGGTACAGACCCAAACCTGACTCCGACATGGGTTCAGGATGCACACGTTTTTATACTCTTATAGTTATACGATTCCATATTAATTATTAAACTTGTATTGTTCTATTGTATACATTGATTTAATCCAAGCATGGATTTTTGTAATTTCCATCAAACCCCCCAAACATAGTTTCTCATTATTCTTGTTACAATTAAACAATAATTGTGTCCAATTACCAAACAATCATCACATTTAACAATCATCTAATTTATCATAGTCATTAAATGCAGTTTCGCATGATCCACTAAAACCTAACATTTTCCCAGGGCCAGCCAGGCCCGGCCTTTCTTTCCAGCTCCCCTGATTACCCCATGATTTTAGAAACATTTTATCCCTATGCTATCAGTGTGACTCAGGGAACACCCACATCATCACAGAGAAGGAAGGATGAGCACTGTTACCCCCTCCCTGCCCTCCCCTGCTCCATAGTGACTCAGGACCTAATTTACTCATAAGTGCATGGAAATGAGGAAATGAGTCTTTGAAATCTTAAAAGAAGGACTGGAGATGACCAAATTGCACACTAAATTCTAAAGAGGGGCTTTAGTGCCCAACATTGAGGCTTTCGAAAACTAAAAACAAAGATTTGGGGGCAAAAATGAGCCTTTGGACTCACAAATCAGTCTTTGGACCTTGAGCCTTAAAACTAATGCTTTGGACCCTCTAAATATGTCTTTGAACTCTAAAAGCATAAACCTTGGCAGTTATGAATTGCTTTTTTAGAAATTTAGCAAATTTTAGCCATCTTACATTCTAAAATTGTGGATTTTGACTTTAAATTGACTATTTATTCTCCTAAAAAAGGTTCTGGTGATTTAAAATGTAAGTGGTCTTCCCTCTTTGTGTGGATTGAGTCATAAAAATAGTGTTTGTGCCTGAAAAACTCAGGGTCAAATCTGAAAAATAATCATCGGGACCTTGAAAATGTGGTGTGGGATCTAATTTTTTAATAATTTGTTTGTTTGTTTGTTTGTTTGTCCTTGGGATTCAGATTAAGATTCTGACCCTAATAATGAGGGGGCTGGAACTAAGTTATCCCTGTGCTATAGACCCTGTTCTTGGCACAAATCCAAAATATAGGCCCCTTGAAAGGTATTATGAAGAAATTTAACTTAATTACAGGCCAAACTAGTATGCCTTAGGTTAGAAATAAGAGTGTGTATTCTATTCCTATCTGTTAGGGGTGGGGCAGTGTTCTGATAATTTCTGTTAATTAAATAACATTGTTCTGCTAATTGGGCAGTTTTCTTTATCTCTTCTACAACCAATCCTCCCTCTGGGGAGATATCTTCTGTTATTAGTCCATTGACTCTCACTGCACGACTGATAAAATTACTTCATCCCACTGTGAAAAGCTCTGCCCAGAGGGAGGAGCCAACCATTCCTACCTAGATATAATCAGAGAAGACCACAAGTAGCCTTTTCCCATTAGATTCCCAAAAGAGCAGCTTTCTTCTCTACTGCATTCCCAGAGGAAGACCAGGCCCATCTAAACCACCCCAAGACCTTCAGAAGAAAATTACAGCCTTCTATAGGATCACTCTTCAAGAGAACCACATCTGCTACTCCAGGAGGACTGTAGCCACCATATAATAAGCACTCTGACCACAGGGTGTCAGGTTGTATTCTGTCAGTGGGGATTTTTTTGTTTGTTTGTTTGTACTATTGCATTTGTTTGGTTTTGTTTTGTTTTGGGGTTTTTTTCCTAGTAAAGGACTGTCATTCCTATTCCCATATCTTTGCCTGAGAGCCTTTTAACTTCAAAATTACAACAATTCAGAGGGAGGGGGTTTACATTTTCCATTTCAGGGGAGGCTCCTGCCTTCCTTAGCAGACACCTGTCTTTTCAAACCATAGACAAGGTACTACTGTTCCCCATAATCCCTTAGGTCCCTTTAGGAAACTAATAGGACTCACTTAAGGATGGATCTTGTTCACGTAGGCTGCCAGCTGACAACCCTCTGTAGCTAGTATGCAAAAGCCCCAGGTATGTGTTATAGGTTAGCTGCGGTGGGGAATCAATCACCGACTAGAAAGTCCAAATAAAATGAAATTTATTAATTGATAGAGCAAGCGATAATAGGCAAAGTCAGCGTCCCGGGCGCGCTGGGCGACAGGGGAGTCCCCGCTCCACTACTGCCGCCCTCTTCTGATATTTCGTGGAGTTTTTATACAGTCCTGCTTCCGGGTTTTTTTCAGGGTAGTACTCTGAGCATTCTTCTCCTGCGGCTAGGTGGTCATAGTCCGCCTCCTGGAGGTCTGAAGATGAAGGCCGGTATTTTCCTTATTTGCTAGGTTTATCTGATTCCTGGATTTTTATGCTCAATCTGCTGAGTTCCTGGAATCTTAGGTTTACTGAGTGGATAAGCTAATACTGTGCTATCAATCATAGCAAGCCCATAAGCCATATTAACAGTTTACTAAGCAGATAAACAAATGTTTGTGAAACCCATTGTCTTTGGTTTCGTCTTCCTTATCTTTTAAGTCTGGAAATTTATTAAACAAAACTGGAGGTGGTGCAACAGTCTTACTGGAATAACTTTGTCAGCTTTGATGAACAAACTTAAAGTTTTAACCCATTACACTATGGGGTTTAAGAATACATGCCATATAGTCCAGACCCCTGCCTCTCCAAAATGTAAGAAATGCTAGAACATTGACAATCCAACTCTTCTGAGATAGGAACAAATTATAGCCCTATTTTTAATAATAAATACTTACTACACTGTGTACCTGTAGTTACCAAAATGGAGTAAAAGCAAACACAAACAACAAGCAATTTTTTTCATGTAGAGTGTCCTGAGTAACCCCAAATGTTATTGCGGTCTGTATGGATCTGTGCCAAAAAATCACTACTGCCTCTTTAAGAGCCTGCAGGCTGGAGCAGGGGCTGGGGCTGGACAGTGCCTGGATTATTTAAAGTCGGAGCGCCCTGGAAGAGCTCTGTCTCTCGCCTCGTGCTTTGCTGCTCGGTTTTTTCTTGCTGCTTGTCAGTAGTCGCAACAGTAGCAAATCGAGAAGCTCCGTTTCCCAATCAAAAAGTGTTTCAAAGTAAATTTTGCAACACCTGCCTGCAGTCGCAGCCGCGTGCTCCGAGGAGTGGAGCAGCCCCTCTCTGTCCGTCCACCGCAGCCTCCAGCAGCCCCCAGCCGACACGAGCAGACATGGGAAGCACCAGCCCAGCTGCCTTGCCTTGCCTTGCTGTCTTCTGCCAAGAGGGGAAATCCCTCCAGGAGTTCTAGCCCTTCAGTATCAGACGCCAGAAGGTGCTGGCCACCTTCGCCAATGGAGCTGCCGCTGCCGGAGAGATAAGAGGGATGGCTGCCACAATTTTCCCTTTGTCTCTACACACGTGTTCAGCTGTGGGGGCCACCCTCTGGGGCAAGGGATCACTCTGGCATTTTGAGTTTCTTTGTTCCTGGGAGTCCCTGAGACTTCAGCAACTTTGTAACTAGTGACTATTACTGTTAATTTTTGCCCGTCGCTGTCTCACCTGGTAGTAGACTGTTATTTTTTCACTTTGTATACCTACTTGTATTCGTTTCTCCTCATTGGTGGAAAGGGATTGATGAAAACCGTAAGGGGAAGAAGCCATTTGAGGGCATCCACCTCTTAAATTGTCTTAAACCAAGACATCAAGGAAACAGAATCTCCAACTTGGCTCTTAGAAAAATCAACCCCAACATCAAACCCAATAGAATTGTGCAGAAAAATTCACAATGCCAGAGGTTTATGTCCAAAAAGGAGACAGAGGATTCCTGTAGTTGTATTTGAATAAAGGGAGAGGCCATGAGGTATTTCCCTGGGATCTCTCAAATTACTGGAGGATGAAGCCTCCTTTTAATCCTATTTTCCTGGCCATATCACCCTCTCTCTTTCCACATTGGCTGTGGTACTCAAGGGGTAGGGATTTCTTGAATTGCTTACTACAGGACCCCCTTCACCTATTACACCACCCACCTCACCCCCATTCTCTTGTTCATCATCTTAAAATTCAGGAACTTAACATGGCCTTGGTTGAGCAACATTTCCTTTTAAAGTGGTAACATTCCTTTCTTACCTATCAGTCTCTGGTTTTACTGACAAGCAGCCTTACACTGACTCTTACTAAAGACACACTCATTACTTTCAGAATAATTTTAAAAGTCACCATTTTAAAAGTTTGAACCACATAAAAATGTAAGTTGAGGAAAGATGTGTGCTTATGTCTTTACAAATAGATTGCTGGGTGAAGGTTATGAGTGTTAATGTCTTTCAAATGGGTCCTAATGTTTCTACTGACTTTGGGCTGCAGGTTTGTTACCGGGCCCTGACAGTTTGGCTCCTGAATAGGCAAGGGCCTGAACTTCTGAACTTTGGTGTAAAATGACAGGTTCAAGAGGAGATATACGGTAGGCGGTTCCGGAAGGCTGTACCTTCCTAGTACCTCAGCCAATAGGGAAAGGAAGAGGGCAACATGTGGCTGAGAGTTTAGGAAAAAAGGGAGGCTGCAGTCCGTGGTTGTGTGTTGAGGATTTTTTGCAGGCTGAGAAGTTTTTGCAAGACAATGGCGAAATTCAGCTGATGCACAACTCAGCCTGCTTGTAATAATGGACAATGGACATGTTCACAAACAATGGATAGTGGACATATTCAGAAATGGGGTCAATATATCCTTGAGAAAGACACAAGAAGAAGAGTCATCAAGACTCATCAAGTTTGTCTTGTCAACAAGCTTGAGAAAGTAAGAAAAAAGAGAAGCCATGGGTGTGCCAGATGACCACAGTAAGACGCAGGAAAAATTAGATTATTCAATCAGCATTCTATTTTAGATGCATGAACAGCTAGGATTAGCCAATCATGTGTTAGCTAGAGACACGTAGACAGTAGAAACTTATTATAAATATAGCCCTTTTAGGGATAATAAGTTTGGCTTCACTGGATCATATTGAGTATGACGTGATGTCCCTGAACCTTCACTCCCCGCAGGTGTGTGCCCCAGTGGACTCTGTCTCTTTATTCAAAAAAAATTGAAGGACTCCTCTGTCTCCTTTTTGAACATAAACATCTGGCATTTTGTGCATTCTCCTGACAGCTGAAGACTTGGTTCAGGATCCTTCCACTCTCTGGGTCCGGCATGTGGCAAGAAGAGCTGGAGGCATGCCTCACCCAGTTTTGGTGATCTGCTCCCTTCAGCACTGGCTGGCCGGCACTGGCTGGCCAGCACCGGGCGGCAGATTAGGTACACAAGATTGTCCACAAGATAGGCAAGAGGCATACCAGAGGGTCCATGAAGGGGTCTTTAGGGAGAGGTGAACCAGGGAGGGTCTGTGAAGAGTCCATAGGAAAGAACATGGATTGACTCTCCTTTATTGCCTGGAGGGGGCAATAAAGGAGAGTCAAGAAGGGTCCTGGCAAATCTCACCAGTAAGCAGTACTTTGGGGTGTGATAAACACATATCATAGTTTTGGCTTTTGCGAACAATAAACTGGATGCTATTTGCTGTATATAATAATATAATGTTAACTTTTGCAGAAGTAGCTATAATTGTGAAATAATAACAAATTATTTTACTTTCTTAACTAACTGACAATACTTAAAATAACTCAGACATATTTGTGGAGTAGATTTATATTTGTGATTTTGATTTAGATTACTTGTGGTTAACTTGCAATGACTGAAATAGCTAAACTGTCTGCATGGTCAGATAACATTTGAGGAATGGGCATGATGAGGACCACTGCTACTGACACTTCGACTATCAATAGCTGTCACCTGCTGAAACCACGGAACAGGGGGCCATTGTGAGGAGGTGACAAACGACCTTCAAAACCACATCCAAGATTACTGCACATGCTCCAAAAAGGTAGACAAGATGAAGGACCATGCTAAAAAATTCCTGGAACCTGTAAATTTGTTCAAAGAAATGTTTGAATATGTATAATTTATGAATATGCATTTGACTGATGCAATAGAAAGGGTATAGAAGAAGAGTTGCTATGGTTAGCTGATGTGCCTCTGGCTGCAGCTACACACCCAGCACTATTATGTTTGATTTATTATTTTGTCCCCTATTGTCTATTAACGAAAAAAGGGTCTTGACTATAGGGCTGAGAATCCCAAAATACCTCTGAAGGGTCCTTTAGGAGAATATTGAGATGGTTTGCAGATTTTCCCAGAAGTAGCTACAGGGACAGGGGTGCCCAGACTGAGTAATATGGTGTATGCCCAGAGGGAGCAATATGGGGAACATGGACGTGTTTTGCGGAGATAAACAAAACTCCACAATTTTGTGAAAGTTGTAAAGCCGCTACGTTTATTACAATGCTGGATGCATGTAGGAATCATTCCCTTAAAATGACATGCACATGTCTGAGAACTTCAGGTCCCTTTTTATCCCCCTCTCAAATACATATGCATACAATTTCACAATAGGCTCATACATATTCATTTTTATGAATTTTGTGTGACATTTGCTGCTAGTTCTTCTTTATCAGAAAGAATTCGTAGGTCAGGTTGACCTGCTATCACAGCAGTCTCTCTTTATCACCTTCTGTCTCCCCCCACCCCCTTATCTCTGTCCTTCACTGAAGCAGTTTCTCTGAGCCTAGGCTTTTGCAGTCAGGCTAAATAGCTATGTTTTCAAACCACAGCACATGAGGGCTGAATCTGTTGCTCTCAGCACTGTATTATTTTCTTTATTCAGCACACATGCTTCTCCTCATATCTACAGTTTGAACAATCCATCCCCTCACAGTCTCACCCATGTTATGTTTGCCCAATTATCCCATTATAAAAAAAACCCCAGACAATATTAAAAGTAGTAGCAATTTTAATTGAATAGTTAAAATAAAAAAAAATAGAAAATAAGGGATAATTTGGTTTCAATAATAGCGCATAAGCAAACGATAACCACAGGGTACAGAGGGCAGAGTTCTGGAACCCTTGCCACCTCACATACAAGCTTGCCAAGTGAAAATCACCCCTTATATGCCATGCGTCAATACCATCTCCTCCTATTTTCGGTTGGTCCCTTTTCTATCTCCACCTTCATTACCACCTTTACCAAGCATATGCCACCACTCAGTTTGGTGGTCGCATAAGTCTTTGGGGGTCGTCACTGATGAAGGCTCAGTAGTCTTCTTCATTGTCCTTTAATTCACCTTTGGGTTACGCATACACATCAAGCCAGTACAATGCAAGCCAAGACTAACATATCACTGCATCTACATATCAAGGCAATAAATCCGTTATAATCAGCATTTTCTGGGATCCAACCAGGTTTTTGCTCATTTTTAGCAACTGTATCTTCAGCTTCTTTCCTGTTGTCCTTGAGAACATCTGCTGGGAGGGGGGGGGTGGAGCCCCTCCTCTCCCTCTCTTCTTTGGCATTGCAACTTTTAACTATTTTGTTATTCTCAAATATTAATTACTGTATAAATATGGATTACTGTTTCAATTTTTATCAGCACGAATCATACCTATTTATCACACCCACTATTCTCAGTTCCTGCACCATAACTGACGGGATGGCGGTGTTATAAGGAGACGTACACAGCTTCAAAAGATCTGCCTTTAACTGAGACTTAGCTACAGGCTGCAGCCCCTTCCTTTCTGCCCTTGGAAGAGGGAATTGCTTTTTAGACACCAGTCATCCAGGTTGCCGCAGGGTAATGTGGAGAAGCTCCAGACCCAGTTTCTATATCACAAGGGCACTAGTATCCCCATCATCCTTCACAACACTAGCTGGCATTATCAACTCCAGTCTTCAAATCTCCTCCTAGCAAACCACAGTCACAACCAGGAATAATCAGAAACTCATGCTTTTCAAACCCATCTCTTACATTCACCAAACACTCACAGGCATCCCTGTGTTATTTTACACAAATTGCATCTGCTTATCTTTCTTATTTATAAAAAGAACATTACCACAATTGTTCCCTTTTGGCATAAAATTGAACTTAGTTAGAGAAGCCCCTGTGTCTACCAGGAAACAGACCTCTCCCTTCAGTAAGGGTTCCAGTGTAGTGAGCACCCAGCACAATAGCAGATCTTGAATCCTTAACAATCCATATCTAATGTTTTCCTTGTCCTTTCTTTCACATCTTCTACATACCTGAGGTGCCTTTCTACCCAATTCCTACAGGGACACACTTGGCCACCTCTCCAGCCCCTGCTCCTGCTGTTTATGGGCTCTCACCTTCTGTAAGAAAAAACTCTCACTTTTAAAATTTTAAAAGATTTATTAAACTTCAGCAAAAAATATACAACAAAAGACTGAAGAGGGAAAAATTTCATAGCTGGGAGTGTCTGTAGCTATCAGCCATGTGCTCATCTACAAAATGGATGCTCTGCCTTTTATACTCTTAGCCCCTCCCAAAGTTTTATAAGTCAAATCTTTCTCTGCCATCCATTGGTGGAGATTACTTTCTTACATCTTGATTGGAGGTCAGGTGTTGCTATGCCATGCCTCTTGGTAGCAAGTTGATCCTCTCCAAATGTCCTGACTACAAAGACTATTACAAGGGGGAAGCGAAAGAGGACTGTGGGAGCACATATTACAATAATATCACTATACATATACATAATATTCACCCCTTAATTGTGAGGGCTGACATTACTCATCTGTAACACTTCCCACAGCTGATAAACTCTCTGCAAAATCACTTACTTCCCTGGTGGCACCCTACACTGTACACCAAAGCTGTATCTTATAGCATATACCAAAGCCGGTGCTTATCAAGATGCAGTGTTTAAACACACACCTGCAGCACATCTGGGCTGTTCTCCAAGCACCAGAGACTCTGTAAAGCACCAGGTGCCAGCACAGCTCAGTGGGTGGGTACAGCTGATGGTGCTACAGGAATGGGCAGGTGAATGGAACATCCTGCCAGCCTCGTGGGGCTGGGGAGGCCCCTGCCTGCAGGGGTGGTGGTGTTGGGCACAGCCTTGGCTCAGTTCCACACCTCCCCAACAGGTTCCCAGCCCATGCTGCCAATACTGAATATCCACACTTGACTTCAGCATTCTTCACCATAGAGAAACCATTTCAAGCCCTGAGAAGCAAGGAGACAAACCCAAATCCTCCACTCTGGCTTCATAATAACCCAGGGAGGAGTGTGGATATAGGAACAATACCTGCCTGTTTTCCTTCTCCTAGAAACTGGGAATAAAAAAGATTTTCAGCTGGCCCTGTATTACGCTGTAGATTTTAAAGACAAGAGAAGGTGGAGAACATCCCAGTCCTCACTGTTCTTTCCTTATCACATAACTTCCCTCTGCTATTTGCCTTAGCCATATTTCTCCACATTCCTCTTCAACTGATCCTTTCCAAAATTAATATTGTATTGTCCCCTCTGGGCGTGTGTTGCCTAGACCATTTCTTGGCATCTCTAATTGTCCCCTCTGGGCATTCGTATCCTTAATTACTTCTGGGAGAATGCAAAAACCATCTCAACATTCTCCCAAAGGACACTTTGGAGACATTTTGGAATCATCACTCCCATAGTCAAGACCCTTTTTTGACTTTCCTCTGTAGTCCACACTGGGCATCCTGCCATGTTTTGCTCCCCAACGTTGTGCTCACCAGTGAGATTTGCCAAGACCCTCCCTTGACTTTCCCTTACTGCCCTGCTCTGGGCATCCATGTCCAGTTTATCCTTTCCTGTGGACTCTTCATGGACCCCCCCTGGTCCTGCTCTCATCTGTCTCCTGGATGATCTCAGATACCCAATCAATCACCTGGTTCTGGGGAGCTGATCACCGACACTGGGGGAGGGTATGCCCAAAACTAGGCAAGAAAATAAAACTATAGAGTCACTTCGGCTACAGAGTAGGTAGGTATTTGTTTATTCCATGCTGGGAGTAAGGGGGTGTCCAACCTACAAAACTCACTCAGTCTTCTTTAGCCTTCAGCTACATTTTAGAAGTCCTTGTGTGCAACGTCACAATTACAACATATCATTAGGATACTCATATTTGCATAAAGCTGTGTTATAGTTTTGTAACAGTTGGTTGCTTTCATCCATGTGTCAGTTCCTTCTGTAGTGGTCATCAGTTGTTTTACTTATATAGATCAATTAGGGCAAATAACAACAGATATACATACAATCTGGCAACATGCAAAAATACTCCATGAAGTAACAAAGGATTATAATCTTGGTCTACTGATTTATGGGAGACATTTACCTCTTAGCTCCTTAATCTAAATTGGTTGAAAAAATTATTCATGGGAATCCTGTTGTTAGGAATAATAATTTTGTGTTACATGCATATATAGCAAGTGCTTTTTGTGCTCCTGTCAGTGAACCACAATGTATTATGATGATTGGAAGAGATATAAACTGAGACATACAGTAAAAAGAGGAACATATTTCCAGAGAATAAACACATGATAATTTGTGAAAGAACTCACAAAAGTGAAAAGAAAGGGGGCATTCTAAACCTAAGTGGTGTGTTACAAAAGGTTAACCACAAGTAATATTGTAACAAGATGTGCAGGCAGAGCAAGCAAGATAGTGGAGTTAGTGAGATAACATGCCCAAGCAAAAGCAGGCAAGATAGCAAGTTTTAACAGAACTTGCAAACTGCTAAATTAGCTAAAAACAAGTTAGACTGAAAAACAAGAAACACAGAGCATGTGTTGAAGACAGAGGTAAAAAGTTCAAATGTGAGGAAAACTACAGAAGTCTTCATCAAAAGATCACCAGAAGACTGATGACCCATTTGTGCTGTGTGATCATATCTAATACCATATCAAAACCGTATAATAATTTATTTGCAAATAATTGCAAATGGTTTGCATTTTTTAACATTTCTGCTGAGATATTCACTATACTTTTTCTAAGTGTAAAATTCCTGAAGTTGGGAATAAAGCCCTGACAAAGATATGAAAGCCTGTATTTGTATCTTGTCAGAGGATTAGAAGGTATACTTCTAGTAAATTGGTTTCTCCAAATTCCTCTAAAGATCCCTGTAATTAAACTAATATGATTTATAACTTGTATAGGTGAGATGAGATACCCCATAGTACACTGACCTGTCCAATTTCCATGCAGTTGTTTAAGGGCTATTCCATTTCCACACAACCACCAAAAGTAATCTGGCAAATCACAGCTAGTTATGATGCTCATGTTGGAATTGTTAGTATGACTTGCAAACAAAGTCATACCATTGAGCAAATTGAACTTTAAAATCCAGTGAGCTATGTGCTGAATTTACATCTGCTATGTTTCATAGAATGGCAGTAATTCTGGTCCAATTGGTAGTATTATTAAACTGGCCAAAGTTTGGTCCTGTAAAGTTTGACTCCACATAAATAACATATTGACTCATGAGTGATAACTGAAAAAGGGGTTTTCCTAAAGGTGAACCTATTTGTTTTCATTGTGTACTAATATTATACAAGGTACACGGGCCTAATTCTATCCAATTACTAGAGGATCCCCCTAACAATGGTAAGTGTAATTGTTGTACCTCTCCACACAGCCAATAATCTCCTATTCCAGTATGATTAGCTACTGCTTCAGGCAAAGCTACATACTTATTAACATCAAAAGTTACTACAATCTGCCAAAAAGCAACAAAGCAAAGCAAAGTATTCATGATTTATTTATGATTTATGATTTTCAGCTTCAGTCCATCATTATAAATGATTGTTACTGTCCAAGGTTATTGGAATATGTATCCCAATATAACCAGTTAGATGGTGCCCAGGCCAGTTCTGACCTTCGCTGCTGGGCCACAGGCAGCACTGTGGTGTTTTACCCCAGAGATACCTTGACTGGCAGCAGAGTGCAGCAGGGCACAAGACAGGACTCCGTTCTCCTCAGGAGAGAGCTTCTGGCGATGGTAGAGAGAAAGGGAATGGATTCTGCTGGAAGGTAGCCAGATGTTTATTCCATTGGTACAGAGACGTCTGCACTGGGCTACTGCTGATAACAGAATGGAGGCCGCATGGTCTCATTCACATTTTAAGCTCAGGACAGGGAAAGGGGAGGGGACAGGTGAGTCACCAACCAGGTGAAGGGGCAGGGTCTCAAGGTACTAGGGACACCTATCACACGACGCCTTGCTGGTATGTTAGCCTGATTGACAGGGCACACTCAGCGAGGGGCGAGGGGGAAGGAAGAAGGTAAAACAGGATATTGCAACACACCACAACACAAGGTGCAACAGGAAATTTCTTTACTCAGGTGTAATGAATCCAGGTAGGTTTTTCTCACACATGAATTGTAGTAAAGGTTGTCAGGAGGACTTGACATGGTCTGTCCTGCTTCTCCTGTAGAGGATCACCTGAAAAATTCTTAATGCACACCCACCAGGATCAATCACGAGCAATTTATGATTTGGTTGCAGAGGTTGGGTTTCAAATAGAACATTATACTTCTGATGCAACTGAGTGTTAATGGTTTATAAGTATTCATAAATATATTGATTACCAATCTGTGCCAGGTTTTCATCATGAGGGGCATTTAACCCATAAGATTTACAACACAAAATGCCAAATGGGCTAATCTTTTTTTTTTTTTGGCCTTGGCTTTACCCTGATTCTTACGAGGGCAATTGGTAATGCTTGGTACCAGTATGACTTTGTCTTATGACAGATCTTAGCTATTTGTTGTTTAGGTATGTGATTAATTTTCTCTACTTGAACACTCTCTTGTGGCCTGTAAGGAGTATGGAGTTGCCACTCAATTCCCAAGTCATTGCTAACAGCTAATGCAATTTATGCACAAAAATATGATTTTCTATCAGAGGATATTTCCCTATGTGCTCCAAATCTAGGTATGATCCATTCGACAGTAGTTATTACTTTTCTAACTTTTTATGTCCTACAAGGGAATGCTTCTGGCCATGCAGAGAAGTGTCACGATCTGTCCTAGTGAACGGATAATGTGATGGTTCGTAGGGGTGATCTCAGGGTGCAAAGAACCAACAAGGCACAGGGGATTTGCAGTAACAATCAACAAATGCAATTTTATTGAAATAACCACAACAGAAATGCCTTGGTGAGGGGAACCAGGGGAAAAAAAGGAGAAAATAAGGAAAAGAGGGAGGAAGAGGAGGGGTGGGTTATAGCTACCAAACGGGGTGCTGCATTATCCTTCAAGATCCAGCCAGCGAAGTTCACCAGGCCACATCTGGGGAGATCTCAGAGGCATATTTCATCTGGACCTCAGTTTATACTGTTTTTTGCTGGGGGAAGGGGGAATGAATTTCACAACCGAAACAAAGTTCTTCAGGGGGAAAGAATGGATTTGGTCACGGGTACACAAAGTTGAGCTAGACAGCAGGCAAGAGCCATTGTTTTCATGGCCCACTGCTTGCACCTGTACTTGCTTTGTACTTGCTTTCCTTCCTCCACCGCTGCACATCTCCCCCAAGTTGCGGGGGGGGGGTTCAGTCCCAGTCTATGGAAGAAGGTGAGAGGGGACCTTGTCACACAGGGATTTCATGTCTTGGTTCCTTGATGAAGAGGCCTACATCTCTACTTGTCTGTCACGATGGTTAAGGACGGGCAAGAGGGGTCTTCTCTTGGAGGAGGGACCATCCCAAAGCTCAAACCAGTCAGGCCAGGAGGTGGGGAGGATTCCTGGGCCATTGTGGAAAAAGGGCAGGGTGATCAGAATCCAATTTTATTGTGAGATAGAAACATTTATATACTATTTCAGAGAGACTAGTAATGTGTACTACATAGATTAGGTTAAAATCACATACACAAACTTATGCAAATAACATCTCTTGCTTGCAGAGTTTAATGGGATTTTCTTTTTCCAGTAAACCCGTTTGATTGAATCTTCTTGCAATCTAGGTCTAATTTTCAAAGTTCTGTTTGCTTTTGCCAAGACATCCTGGTATCAAATCTCTTATGTTAACCAGGTCCAAAGTCCATCATCTGTCTTGTGTTCCCCAACATTCCAACACCCATCTGATTTAATCTTCTTGCAATCTTCAAAGCTATTTGTTCTTGCCAAGGCATCCTGTTATCAAATCTCTTATGCTAACCAGGTCCAAAGTCCATCATCTCTCTTGTGTATCCCAATAGTAAACAATATTGGTCACCTTAATTTCAATATCATTAGATTTGGCCAGGACTGCTTGGTATTTTAGGAAACTTGAAGGAGACAGCCAGTGACAGCCCTTTTGTTCTATAACAGCTTACACCATGTGCATCACTAAGTCATCTTTTGTCCTAGTGTAAACTTCCATTCCTCTTCAATGTTCATCATCACTGCTGGTATTGTCCTAAGGCAGGTGGGCCAGCCCTTGCTCACAGTATTGAGCTGTTTAGAAAAATCGGCGACTGCCCTTTTGTAAAGACCCAAGTGTTGTGCCAGCTCCTGCGCCTAATCTTTGTCTCTCATGTGAGATAACCAAAACTGTTTACTTACCCCAGGAAGTCCCAAGGCTGGGGCCCTCATGAGTTTGTGCTTTACCTCTTCAAAGTTGTGGTTTGTTTCAGGGGTCCACACCACAATATTTTTAGAAATTTTCACTGGCTCATATAAAGGTTTCACCACTGGTTCATAATTGTATATCCACAACTGGCACCAATCTGTTGTTCCAAGTCCAGAGTCCTCTTACGATTTGTGGCTTTGGTGTTTGGCAGATTTCCTCCTTCCATGCAGTTCTCAGAGATCGTTGTTCTCCAAAGACTTCATATCCAAGATAGGTCACCTGTTGTTGCACGAGCTGAGCTTTCTGTTGAGACACTTGACCAACATTTAGACCAAGAAAATTCAACAGACTTATTGTCTATATAAGGCACTCTTTGATAGTTTTTATAGCAATTAGTAGATCATCTACATATTGAAGGAGTGTTTCTTCCCCAGGAAGAGACTGCCATTGTTACAGTTCTTTGCCCAATTGATTCCCAAAAATTGTGGGGCTGTTTTACTCTTTTTGAACCCCTGAGGTAACACTGTCCAGATAAGCTGGTTTTTCCAGCCTGTGATAGGGTTCTCCCATTCAAAAGCAAGTATGTTTTGACTTATTCTGCAAGTGCCACACAGAAGAAAGCGCCTTTGAGATTTATCACCAAGAAACAAATGAGATCATTGCAGAGTTTAGTTAGCAAAGTGCAGGGATTTGCAACCACTGGGTGGATTCTTTTAGCAATCCCATTGACTGCTCACAAATCTTGCACTAATTCATAGGTTCCATTAGGTTTTTTCACTGGTATAGAAGTATTAAATTTGGATTCACATTCTTTCAACAATCCTAGTGTCAAAAACTTCTTAATAATTGGTTTGATCCCTTTTCTGTCCTCTATTCTCAAGGGATATTGTCTCCTAACAGCTGGTCTTACTCCTGTCCCCAGTTCAGTCTTATAGGGTCAGCCAATTTTTATTTCCCAGGAGCATCAGTATTCGATACTTCTGGGTATACTTGATTCACTATTTGCTGCAAATAATTGCTATTGTTCGCTGGTCCTCTATCAATTGCCAACCTTAATGCTAAAATAAATTTGCCCTTGGGTACTTTAAATTTAATTTTTCCCTCTCTAAACTCAATTGCTGTGTCTAAATTTTCAAGGTGATCTCTGCCTAACAGGGATTTTGGTGAATTTGGTAGATAGAGAGATTGATGTACTCCCATCCTTTTCCCAATTTCGTATTCTAACAGTTTTAAGAAAAAAGCATTCTCTGGTCGGCCTGTGGAATCCATTACCTGGATATGTTTTTCACTTTTAGGCATTAAAGTTTCATTTAAAACCAAAAATGTGACCCCTGTATCTTTTAAGACTTCAACTGCTTTAAAATTCCATACCTGCATCTTAACCATAGCAGATCCACTAAGGAAAGATCTGTGGGTCCCTGTCACTCACTGTTAACTATTGCTGCAACAACAGCTTCCTGTGGAGTGTTCAGTAACTCTGGGCACTGGCATTTCCAGTGCCAGTGCTTTCTTACAGTAAACACATTGATTTGGTCCTAACCTCTCTTGGGATTGATTTGAGCTGTCTCTATTATTTCTGCCTTTGCCTCTGTCTCATCCCTGACCATATTCTCTTCTGTGATGTTGCTCTAAAGCTGTCACTGGCTCCTGTGAGTTTTTAGTTCTTCTGCTTGTCTCAGTTGTTATATACCCTCCATGTTTCTTCTGTGATTGCTTCTAAATTTCTATTATCTGTCTCTTTTAATCTCTGTGATGTCTGGGCTGGACTGTCCTGGCATCAAGGAGACTAACTGCTGCTACCCCATTTCTGAGGCAAGATCAAGGGTTGTAAACTTTCACATTGTCATTCAGAGACTCTCTACAAAGTCGGTAGGAGACTCATGCTGTCCCCGTTTAAAATTATACATTAATGCCCAATTTACTGCTTTCAGAATGCCATTCTCCAATCCAAATTTTACTAACTTCCAGTATCTGGTTATTGAGGCATATTCACCTAGATTGTTTGGATCCCACAGAGGATTTGTGGTAGGGATTAGCATGTGTACATTACTTTATAGGGCTCCACTAGCAATTCATCCCTGCACACGTGCTTTAGTTGTTCTAATCAGTAACTGGTTTTCAGTTTCTGTTAATTCTGTCAGCATTAAATTGATATCACCTCAATCTGGGTCCTGGTTCTTGACTATCGAATAATTTTGCCACTTTACTGGGGCCTTCCCTGTAACATTTAAGCTCTTCTCTCCAGTGATTCAAATCACTAGTGGAAGAAGGTACTTTTATGCATCTGACATCTGACATCTGCACTGGCATCTGACATAGCATCTACATTTTCAGTGGGGTCTGTAATGGTATCTTCGTCTGCAATGATACCTCTACAGTGGGTATCCTCATCTGCAATGAAGTCTGCTATGGTGTGTTGGTTTGGCACAGCCTGGTTTTTGATAGCAGGAGAACAACAGAGGTAGCTTCTGTGACAAGCTGCTAGAAGCTTCCACCATGTCTGACAGAGCCAATCTCTGATAGCTCTGAAGATGGACATGCTGCTGGCCCAATTAGAGAGGTTGGTAACACTCTGTGATGACATATTTGAGAAGAAAATCAAAACACTGCTCATGCAATTTTTTTTCCAGGGATGGCAAGGTGCCACCACCAGAGGCCATTCCTGGAGCAGTGCACAGCAATATGCCACAGCTGCAGCCATCTCAGTGTGGCCAACAGAGAGCCTTGCCCGCCTGGCCTCTCCTGGCCAGCCACTGTGCCATGGGCAGAAGGGCAGGGGCAGCAGCAGCTTCCCCTTCCCGGTGCACGTGGAGAGGCATTGAATGGCGCCAGCGCCACTGCAGCCACCACTGCCTGTGCAATGGGGCAGAGCCGCATGGCTGGCAGCAGAAGCATGACGAGTGACTCCAACGTGGAACCTGGACGAGATCAACTTCTCAGTGCTGCAGGATCCTGCAGGAATCTTTGAACTCGTGGGATTTGTTGGCAGTGGTACCTACAAGCAGTAGCTCTTCTTCTAGTCAGAGAAGAGGAGGAAGTGAGGACTCGTGAGGGAAAACAACATGGCGGCACCAAGATCAGTGGTAAAGAAAGAGGGGGAAGAAGTGCTCCAAGTGTCAGAGCCAAGATGCAAGCTGTAGTGAGGACTGTGGTGAAACAAACTGTCTACTTGTAATGCATGAAGTCTACCGGGGGTGAAGAGAGCCGCTTGTAGCTCATGGGAAAAGTGTTCACACTGGAGCGGGTAGATGCCAGAGAAAGCCATGATCCAGTGTGTGAAAAACAACTGCTCACTCTGAAAATTCAAAAAGCTTTATTAAACCTTAACAAAAAAACAACAAAGGACTACATAAGGAAAAACTGCAGAGCTGGGAACTGCCCCTCGTGCATACCACATTGCCAGTTCATCTTCAAGATGGGTGCTCAGTCTTTTATACCCCTGGGGATTGCATCAGCCAGTCCTGGCCCTTCCCAAAGTCTGTCAGCCTGCTCTTCTTTGCCATTTATCAATGGAGACTGCTTTGTAACTTGATTGAATGTCAGGTGTTGCCATGCTGCACCCCCAAAGCACCAAGCTTTTCCATTCCCAGCTGCCCCATGCAAGGGACACATGTGCACACTTTCTTTTTACTTATCGTAGAAAACCCAGCCTGTCTGATGGCAACAATACAGGGGGGCGGGGAGGGGGGGATGGGAACTATGGGGAGAACAGAGGACATCTCAACTACAATAACATAACTATACATCACTAAAGCTTTTCTTAATATTCACACAATAGTTATCTTTTAATTGCAAGAACCAGTTTTCTCATTATCCATCTATAACAAGTGGGAGACCCAAATAGAGAGAAAGGGGCCCCAGCTTCCAAAGACAGAGAGAGAAGGAGCCTTTGCTTCCAAACTAGAGCAGCCTATCCTTAGGGGACTGCACCCCTTGGATGAGTGACCCATACCACAACAATTTTGGGATGACTGTTTGTCCGTGGGAGGGACTCCATGGCATAGCAGAAAAAAGACTTCTCTCCCTGAACAAACAGAAGATCTTGAGTGACTGTAAGAGACAGTCCTAAGTTTCCCTCATTCGCCTCATGACCGTTGCAAGGACAGAGACCAAGACCCTGAAGATCCCGACTGGAGTTCTGGCTTGGTTGAGGTGGATGCTTGCCAAGGGATTATTTGCAGGTGAGCTTGCTGTGTCACCACAGTACACTGTTTGAGCAGAGACTGGCAAGGAGCAGCTTGCCCTGTATGCTTGCACCTGCTTCATGATGCTTGCTCATCACAATAGCCCATGAATTTCCCCACCTCTTGGCCAGGTGCCACTTGCTTTAGAGAAGATAACTGATGATTCCCCATGGAAGATCCTTCATCTGCCTCACGACTGCTGTCAAGGACAGAGATTGAAGCTCCCCACCAAGGACTGAGACTGAGATCCCTATAATTCTAACACAGGGATGCTGGCCTGACTGAAGTGGGATGTCTGCTAAATGTTACCTGCAGGTGTGTTCGCTGGACCAAGACTGGTTTCCCATGGGAACCAGTCCTGAAATGGGTCACTGCTGGGACTGGTTTGTCCTGTTTGGAACCGGACTGTCTGTACTTGCTCTCAACAGACTTATTCTCCACTGTTTTGTAGCTGTTCCCTCAACATACCACCCTGTTCCCACCCCCTGGTGGAAGACTATAAAAGACCTCTGAGTTAACCAAAGACTAAAATTCTCCCCAGTGTGACAAGACAGATCTATTGGCTGAACAAAAAGGATTTAGTCTCTCTGTTGGTAGCTATTTCCCCTCGTCCCCCTTTTTCTCTCTCTCTCTGTCTTTTATCTCCTTTCTAATCCTTCTATCACATTTGCTGTGGGCAAAGTGCATTTGTTTTTATTAATACTGAAAGTCCCCCTGCTGTGCGTTTTTTGCACTCTGAGATCAGTAAAACAAACCATCCTGACCCCAGCTTGTACTAGCGGATCGTGACAGTAAGTGTACTTGTTGATCGTGACAAACTGACCAAAACCCTCACACTCTGTCTCCCTCTGCTGTTGGTGGTGAGGAGGGAGGGGCTGGGGGGAAAAAAAAGATATTTTAAAGGCTTATTTTACATCTCATTATCCTCCTCTGATTCTGCTAATGATAAATTTATATCTTTAAATTTGAACTTGTTTTGCCCTTAGTGTTTTTTTCCTCCAAGACCTTATCTCAACTCATGAACCCGTTATTCATCTTTTTCCCTCTCCTTTGCCCAGCTGTAGCAGGAGAGGGTAAGCAAATGACTTTTGCGGGTGCCTGGCCTTTGGCCAGTGTCAAAACATGACATACGGCAACTTAACCTTCAATACTACCTGCTTCTGCAATGTTATCTGCGCTCGGTTGTTGGACATAACAAGTGCTACATATATCATTCCATATGCAGATAGCATTGCAGATCCTGTCACGTGTTGATAGCATTGCACAATTCTGTGGAGACAGCAACATTATTACAGATATACACATATAGCACACCAGGGCTCAGCACTGCTCAGACCAAATATACACAATACCACACCATGTATGGTGTTTGCCCCCTCCATACCCACAAATTCCCCTCGTCTTTAGTGCTGGAGGGACATCAGCCAGTCGGGGACACTGCTACAGGGGAATGGTGCACAAGCACTCACCGCCCAGGGAGATGCTAAGGGCACAAAGCACCTCACCCTGGGCAGAAGGCTTCAGGGATCTACACAGTCCACCATGGGCCTTCAGCCAGGCTCTTTTTTTCTGGTAGTGGCAGGAGGAGTCACCATGGATCACAGCAGAGAGGACACACCCAGCAATGCCCTTCCAGCCTACTGCTGGCCTGGCAGCAGCTCCAGCTGAAATGATCACTAGAAGACACTCACAGCCCATACTGCATTTGTTGAACATTTCCCAGAGAAATCCATTCATTGCATCTGACACTCAAGCAGCTTCAACATGGACCTGACTACAGCTTTACCTTACTCTCTTGCAGAAGAGAATAAGAAGCCACCAACAACTGCAGTGGACCCAGTGTTTGTATCTCCAGACCACAGTGGAGAACACACTGTGCACTTGCTTTTTGCAGTGACACCACTGTTTCAGCAGTGGGCAAACAGATGTGAGCCAGGCAATATATAAAACAGAAAGAACAGGGGCAAGCCAGTTTTACTTATCAGCATGCTTCTGCTATCTTTCTGTTACTAAATGCCCCAACATCGTCAGGATAAATAAAACCCTCTAATACTGTCTTTTCAGTGTTAACAAGTAAGGCATTACTTTATCCTTGGTCCAGAAGTGTGTGTATGGCCAACAAAATTCCAGCCTCCATACAGACATCGATGCAACACTTTTTCACTTAATTTGTACGTTGTTAGCAAACAAAGAAATTAACAATAATTGATTCTAAAATACATAACTCTCATAATTACTATTCTATCTTCTATTGGCCATTGAATTCTTGCTTCTTATGCTAATTAGTCCTTATTTTTAGTCTTTTTGGTATCTTTTTCCTCCAGTAGAGACTTTCCGACACATATACTGAGTCTTTGTTAGCCCTTTATCTTCCGGTTTCTGTGAAAAGGTCCTTACAGTCCATAATTTCTGCATTCTAGATGTCCAGCTTCAACAATATATCTCACTCTCCCCAGTTTTGTTCATTGAAACTTATCTTAGTTTAGAAAAATGTAAAGTTTCAGTAATTTTCCAAAGCTGTGTTCCCATAAAAGGAGCATATGACAACTTTACTAAATGCTGGCTAAAAGTTATTTAAGACTAACACACTACCTATAACTTACATACTGATTATGATTAATTTTTAAGAACAATTAGATTATAATTAAAACATTAATTTAAAAATTAGAGAAGTTATATAATTTCCACCATTTGGGTCTAGAAAAGGGAGCAGCCAAAGCACACAGGTGTATCTGACTGTAAAAATGAAAAGTAAAAAGAAGGAAAAAAGCCTGGGGAATCAGAGGTTCTAGTCAAAATGATACCTCCTGTCTCAATCCCCAAAGATTCTGTCCATGTTTTCTTTGTTTGGACTAGGGAGAATAAAGAGAGAAATAAGAGAATTTTAAAAAGAAAAATAAAATTAAAAGAGGGCAAGAATATTAAGAAAAACTTACATTCCGAGCTTAGGTAACTCATATGTTGTAGGCAGACACAGATGCCATTGCAATTACTGTTGTAAATATAGGTATCATTTCAGACTTCATTTCTTCTGCAGATACCATTATGGATTAAGATTTACCATTATAGATTAAGATTTCATAGCAGAGGGAAATGCATCTGTGGATGAGTACCCCAGTGCAGTTACAATCACACATACCATTCATAACTTGCATCTAAGCTCTGTCTTCCAGCAACCAGGCATGTTGTGTGACCACCTGCACAGGTTGAACACATTTCTCCTACCTAAGTCCCAGGGCAGAATGGTGGATGCTCCTTTGAGAGCAAAAGCTGCAACTTCAACGCAGAGGTCTGCACCATCTACCCTGGCTACTGCCAGTTCCTGCATCCAGACAGAGCTGCCAAAAGGAGAAGCTGCAGTGTGGATCTCTCATTGCAGGAAGTGAATAGATCTTTCTCTAGGGCAGGAACAGGCAGCAAACTTACCTGCAAAAGGTGTGCCCAGGTGGAGGACCAGCTGTTGTTAAGAAAAGCAAGAGGCAGTGAGAGGGCTGCATAGTATCAGGAAGGCTGAGAAGGAGTTCTTTCCCAGGAAGGAGAGAGTCTGCTGGTTCCAAGCACAGTTTGCAGTAGACCCACAGCCCAAAGCCTAACAGCAAGAGACTCCCCCAGTGACACACATAGAAGGGAAGAGGACCAAGAGAACACACAGAAGGGAGAAAGGCTGGTGTGGAAGAGTGGAAACTTGGAACAGCAAGGACCTGCAGTAAGAACAGTCTTCCCCCAAAGCCACAGGTGCTCTTGTAGAACATTTCCAGAAGACCGAGGTGCCCTTGCAGAACCTTTTACTGATCTGTGGAAAAGACTCAGCAGGAGAGGCACTGAAGATGAGTAAGGCAGCCTCATCTACTCCCCATATAACGACCAGTAAGGCAGCATAATCTGTTCCCCATATAACAATCAGCACAACTGAGAAGAAGGTAACAGTAGGAAGAGACTCTCTTCGGAGAAGCATGAAGGCACTATTCACTGGCATTGTCCTATTTACTATTTACACTATTTACTGCTGCATTGTCCAGATCATGCTGCTTACCATGGACTCCTAACAGAGATTTCACTGAGACACTACCATGCCTCGCACAGTCCACCATTACCTGCTGCAGCTATTTCATGTGGGTACCAGTGAGAAGCATCAAGGAGAATTACAGATCCCTGGGAGCAGCAGTAGCTGCTGACTCTGGAGCACAGGTAGTTTTTGACCTTCCCAGTCAAAGCAAAGGGGTTTGAAAGAGCCAGTCTAATCTGGGGAATCAACAAATGTTTACAGGACTGGTGCCACAACCTGCTGCTTAGACTGCTGCTTTGGCTGCTTAGACCATCAGATTTGCTTTGAACAACCTGGTCTACTGAGGGCAGATGCAGTCCATCTGTCAGAAAAGGCAAAAAGCATCTTCACTCACTGGCTTGCCAAGCTAGAGAAGAGGGCTTTAAACTACAGCTACTGAGAGAGAAGAGCTTCTGTCCATCCCACTCCTATCACAGACAGCAAGAGACATCCTGAGCCTCATGGCATCCTGGTCCAGATGGGCCTGCCTGCATCCAGATGCAAGGGCTTCTCCAGCATGATGGACATGGAGTCATTTTTTACCACCTCAGCCCCTGCTCAGAAGCTGTGGCCAATGTTCCTGCCCCTTTCCTCTCCAGAAGCCAATGGAATTGTTTTCTGCAAGCGCTCCTGTAAATCATAAGGAGAAAACTGGCTTGAGCAGCAGAACAAGCAGGATCCAGTGCAGACTGCAGGATCTTTTGCTGCTAGGGGAATGCCTGCTGATCCTCGACATTTTGCAAAGAGAGATGGTGATGTGGCAGTGCAGCCAAAGCAAGGGCTTTGTGAAAGGACAGGAGATGGGTTTGGCTGCTCAGGAAACCACAGCTCCCTTCCCACAACTGCGGGTGCTGATAGAGGGCTGGGCAGCTCCCCACTAGCACTGTCCCGGAGCGCTGCCTGGTCTGTGGGCAGGAGGAGGCAGAGCAGCAGGAGAGCAAACACTGGAAGATCTGCAGGTGAGTCAGAGTGTTCACAGGGGCCTGGTTGCTCATGGAAGACACATCTGTGCACAGGAAGCTCCTTTCTCATGTTTCATGCTCCTACCCTCCAAATCTAACAGAGGGCTTAGCTGGTGTTGGGTAAGAGCATATTCAGGGAGATTCTTCCAGCACATGATTTGTCTGGGTTGAGTTGGGTGTGGGTATACTGGGACACAAACACTGCAGAGGCATGGCTTTTACAGTGGTGAGGGCAGCAATGCTGCCCCAGTGGAGAAGGCATTGCTGTGAAGAGTCCCATCAGTCAGATTCTCCCCACTATGGAAGAGAATGAGGAGAGCAAAAGGGCCAAAATATCATCTGCTGACCTCCAAGGACAAGATGGCAGTAGGCGTGGGATTCATTTCTCCCTTCTACCATCCCAGGGAGGAGCTGCAGAGCTCAGAGGGTGCTGGAGGGTCTGGCAGGGGATACCAGTTTTGCTGCAAATGCTGCTTGTGTGGGAAGAAAAGCAATGTGCAGATGCATGCCTGCTTGCACCCACACCCCTCGGTTCTCCCCCTCCAGGTCATGGAGGTCCTTGCCCTGACCCTGGTTACTCTTCTGGCTCTGCTGCCCCCAGCCCAGCCCTGCTCCTCAGAGATGAACAAGGTCAAGGACCTCCTGGAGGTGAATTGCACAGGGCAGGCTCTCAGCGCAGTGCCCCCAGACCTGCCAGCAGACACAGGCATCCTGCTGCTCAGTGACAATTGCCTGGAGTCCCTCTCCACCACTGCCTTTCTGTCCCTCACCCAGCTTCAGGACATTGACCTGGCCAACAATGGACTGGTGGCTCTGCACACGGGGGCCCTGCTGCTGTCCCTGAAGGAGCTGACCCTCTCCCACAATGCATTGGCAGCCCTACCTGTTCTGGAGGGCCTGCCTGCACTCACCCACCTGGCTGTGGCTCACAACAGCCTGGAGACATTGGCTCCGGGGGCTTTCCGCACAGTGCCAGAGCTGCAGAACCTAGACTTGCGAGGGAACAAGATGCAGCAGCTGCCCCAGGAGGCCTTTGCAGGGCTGAATGCACTCAAGGAGTTAGACCTCTCAGACAACCTCCTGAAGGAGCTACCCAAGGAGTTGCTGCAGGACCTGAAGAAGCTGGAGACCCTCTGGCTCTCAGGGAACCAGCTGCAGACCCTGCCAACACACTTTTTCCCAAAGGGGCACTTCTTCATGTATGTTTTCCTCACTGAGAATCCCTGGCATTGCAACTGTGACCTGCACTACCTCCAGACCTGGATCCAGAAGAATGCTGACATTGTTTATCAGCCAGAGCGGGGTCTGGAGGAAACAAAGGTGGAGGTCGCACCTGAGAAGGTACTGTGCCACAGCCCTGCTGAGCATAGGCAAAAGCCCATCATTCACTTCAAGCTTAACTGCAGCATTGTGGAGGATGTGGATGAGGAAGGAGGGGATGAATATAATTACGAAGAAGAAACAACAGAGAAAGCTACCATGACCACCTTCCCCCCACATCCATTCATCCCCAAAGAGCACACTACCATGTCCTGTGCTAGACATGGTACCTCATCTTGCCTTCCTACCCTTACTACCACAAGGTCTGCCCCCGCCAGACCTTCCCTCAGCACCCCTTGTACCTCCACCCTTTCCCCAAACCCTTTGCTTGGGGTGCTGACAAGCATCAGAGCTCCCAGCACCAACATTCCTGTACCAGCCAGTCTCACCATGACATCCACACAGACCCCCAGTACTGCCACCATTCTCACGGCTGCTACCACCATCACCCTGCACAGACCTGCCACCTTTGACAATGCTACTTCACTGCCAACAGCTATGAGCAGCAACCCTTCTAGCACCAGTGGCCATCCCCAAACCACCCTTGCTGCCAACAGTATCTATGGCAGTCTTATGGGGTCCACTGGCACATTTCCGACCACTTCCACAGCAGTGCCTTCCACTGCCATGCTAGAGGCCTCTTCCATTGTCAGATCTCCATGTCCAACTCTGATGTCAGCCAACACCATGCTTTCCACTCATGCCCCAACACTACCACCTCCCTTGGACACCACACACTTCACCCAACCTGCATGTTCCCCTCTACCTGCTCCTCCTCCCCTCTGCCCGTGCTCCATCCCAGGACGGGCTGTACCTGTGCTGCGTTTGCAGGCAGGTGGGGAGGCTCTGCAGTGGGGGCAGTGGGTGCTGAGGCACTGCTGTCTGTTGCACTGGGTGCTCTACCTGGCTTCCTTGGCTCTGCTGGTCCTGACCATGCTGGCTCTAGCAGGTTGGCTGACATGGATGTGTCTGGTGGGACAACCCTCCTGGTACCAGTCCTTGCAGACCCAAGAGGTGCAGTATCCACTGCTGGAATGGAAGGAGTCAACAGGAAACCCTATGATGCATCTCAGCAGCTTCAAAATCCCCCTCCAGCAACCTAAATTCTGTACAATCAAGGAAGTGGAGTTGTGCCCTGAGGTTACATACTGCACAATTAAAGATCTGGGGGTACAGCGCAGTCCTCCTGCAAGTTACTCCTTCTGCACCACAAAGGAGTTGTGGGTTCACCACAGTCCTCTGCATGCATCAGTCAAGCCTTTCTCCAGGAAGCCGATGGTCACAGACCTTAGCTTCCTGAGGACCCCATCTGCCTACAGCCTAGACAGGGGTGTTGAGACCATTGGTGATGTCAGAGTGAAATATGCAGGTAACACCATGTAAATGTGTTACACACGTGTACACTCAGAGAAAGAGATTGAGAGTCATGGCTCTGTTCTATATGCTTTGTTTTACAAGGGAAAGATCTACTTGCCTAGGAGGAAGCCATCTAACTCTTTCCTCTAGTATTCTCAAACAGCCTGAAGTTTCCAGAGCTTGGGTATTTGGCAGAGGAAGATAATGTCCTAAACTGGTCATTGATAGTCTGGGGCTGCCACTGCCTGATTTAGGGGTGATGGAGGGCAAGCAGAACTTATGTTGTGCTCTGTCGCAACTGCTTCTGCTCAAATTATGTACACAAAGATGCAATACACTTTCCACTCAGTGCCAGGTTCTTAATCACATAATAAATATTCTGTGCCTGAATTTAAAAGAGGTGCTGGTTTGATTTCACTGGACCTGCCACAAGTCCTGGTATTTGGAATAGTGAAGACAGGGAAGAAAAGTCCATGGAATGTCAGAATCCTAGAATATCCTGAGTTAGCAGAGTCCCCTGAGGATCAAGTCCAATTCCTGGTTCTGCACAGACACCACAAGAATCCCACTCTGTGCCTGAGAGCATTGTCTAAATACTCCTGGAGCTCTGGCAGCCTTGGAGCTGTGACCATTCCCTGGGGAGCCTGTTCAGTGCGTGACCACCCTCTGGGGGAAGAATTTTTCCTAATATTGTTTCACTGGGATGCCTCCATGAGGGGGGCACATGAGGGCCCTGTCCCAGGTCCCAGAGAGCAGAGATTAAAGCTGGCCTCTGCCTCCCCTCAGGGGAGGTCTCCATGATGAGGTCTCCCCTTGATGTCCTCCAGACTGAATATGTCAAGTGGCCTCAACTGCTACTCATACCCTTCCCCTCTAGACCCTTCCCCATTTCTGTGGCCTCCTTTGGATACTCTTTAACAGCTTTAGATGCTTTGTGTATTCTCGCATTCAAAACTGCACACTTACACTCCTATTCCTGACTTTAGCCCCAAACCCTGTGGTACTGAATCTCACAGGAAAAAGCATTGCGCTGGCAGTTAATAAGGAAAGTGCAAGTGTTGATGTTGATGCTTCTGCATGACCCCTTATGCGATGGCCAGATATGGAGGAGTAGGGTGGGAGGCTTTGAAGTGCAACAGATATGACTTGCAAGGGATTATACTTGGACAAAGCACTCCAGAGCTGGCCAAACTTTGTGACCACCTGTCTAGATGTCATTCTAACATTTTGGGAGGTGTGAGAACAAGGCTACATTCACCATTGGTAAGGGTCGAAGGGCTCACTCCAGAACTCATGCATAAATGCAGCAACTGGATCCTATGAGTTGTTTTTCCAGCCTGAAATGCAGTTCCAGTTCTAACTGCCTGAAATATATTGTCAAACTGCTGTGAGTCAGCGTGGCCTTCTGCTAGATTAACTCCTGGACTGTCCGCAGGTGGGAACATGTGCCTGTGCTTGGCCAGCATGAGTATGTATGCTGGTGAAGGTCTGGTGTGCAAGTGTGTCCGTGGACATATACATACTACGTTTGTAAGGGGGCACTTGTCTGCCTGTTGATCCTGTCCTCTAACCACATCCTCTCTATCCCTGTTTCCTGAGAAAACAATGAGGCAAGCAGCTCCAGTGCTGGCACAGTCTGAAGGCCCCAAAAGCGGGGCACAGACATCTGGGGAGCAGAGCTGTGGAAAAAAATCTGTATATCTTGGTGGACAGAAAGGTGAACAAGGTCCAGCAGTGCACCTGGCAGCAAAGGGAGGGCAACAAAACTTGTACTGGGTTAACAGAGACAGGGCCAGCAGGCCAACGGAAGTGATTATCCCCTTCTCCTCAGAACTTTTTAGACTACAATTTTTTGTCTTCTACACATCTGAAGCCATCCAGTTTTCTCCCCACCGGCATTACTGGTATCCCAGTATTTCTCAGAATCCCATTACCTTTGCCTCTCCTTGCAACTCCTCCCTGGAATTCTCCCACCTCTTCACACAACAAGCACTCCAGGTCACTCCAGGAATCCAAGACCTCTCAAAATCACCTAGGAACTCCAACGCCCCCAGAAGCCCCTATTCTACCCCACCATCAACCCCCACAAATCCTGGCACCCCCAGGATTTTATTCCCTTAGGATCCTCTAAACACCCCAAGACCACTCTCAGTCCTGAGACACACTCATGCCCAGTGAACGCAGGCACACAGAGTCCCAGTGCCCAGCATCACCCACCCAGCACACTCAGGTCACTGGTCTCCTGCTCTCCTGTTCCTTGTGAGAAGCACCTGGATGTCTGGGTTCTCCACCAGAAACAACAAGACCCAGATAGACAGTTCAGGAAGCACTTTTATTCAGCTCAAGGGTGGGGGGAAATTGAGGGATTCCTAGCTCCCAGTGAAGGGCTCAGACAAGGGGATTGAATATTCCTGGAGGCAGAGGGCTTCATGTGGAGAAGCTTTATGTTCCACAGGTTCACAACCGTCTAGGTCATGTACCCTGAGCGTGAAGGGTTGCTGGAAGCCACAGAAGATACCGACTCTGGAAGAGGGATCTGGACAGTTTTGTCCCTTAGAGGTACCCATGGATGCTACCTGCATATCCCATGGGGTGCAGAGTATATCCTAAGCATTATTGGGAGTTTCAGTTGATCTCAAGGGGTCCTTAAGGCAGCTGGGGGCACGCAAGGCAGAGGGTACAGTGAGAACACAGGCTTGCAGGTCAGTATAGGCATGGGGCAATGTGCCTCGTGTGATCCAGCGCCGGGTACCCGGCTGGTAGGCGTGGATCAAGTGTGTGTCCTGGTAGGTCTCATGACTGTACCCTCCCAGTACGAGCAGCTCCCCTCCCAGCACAGCTGCACCCCCAACTACGTGTGCACGGGGGAGAGGGCTAAGGAGGACCCAGATGTTCTGCTTGGGGCTGTAGACCTCAAAGGTCAGCTGGTCCTTGTAGCCAGTCTGCCCAGCCCGCTGACACAGGCCCCCAGCCACATAGAGCTGCCCACCTGCCTCCTCCATGACATGGCCAGCTCGGTGGCCATTCATGGGGGCCAGGAGTGTGACAGGTGCACCTGGGACATAGCGGAGCAAGGATGCCTGACACTGGTATGCTTCATCACACCCACCCGACACGTAGAGTTCACCATCCAGGGCACACGCTGCATGCCCGCACAGAGCCATTGGCAGGGGCTGGCACCTCCTGGGCAGGGAGAGAAGGAAAGGTGAAGGACAGGTTAAGCAGGGCTATCCTGCAATGACTGATTACTTAGGGGTTCCCTGGTGAACCATAGCTTCATTGACCACTCAGCAGGCAACACTTGCCAACACCCAATGAGCCCCAGTGGACAACATCAGCTGACACAGAATGGATGCCCCACAGATGGGGCAATCACTGTTCAACACTTTGTAGTCACCACACCGTTGGTCAACCACAGTGGGCTCCATTAATGGGCAACAATGGCCATCACCCCATGAACATTATGCCTACTAGAGGAATCAAACTACTTTTCTCATTGGCAGATGGCCAACAAGACCGGCAATGAACACACTGCTGGCCAAAAACTCATTTGCCACCCACTAGGCAACACTGGCCAACACCCAGTCCCCAAGGGACATGATTGTTCAGCACCCAGTAGACCTCTCTCAAATACCACTGCAGGTCCATTCTCCACCAGAGGCTTAGTGACACAAAGCACCCAGTGGGCACCATGGCCAAGACAAGGGGCTCTGAGGAAAAAGGAAAACTAGGCATCGGCTGGAGCAGCCTCACCTCCAGGTGTCATTGGCCAGGTCGTAGCACTCCACAGTATCTGTGCAGTAGAGCTCCCCTGAGCTGCCCCCCAGGGCATAGATGAAATTACCAAGTGCCACAGCAGCAAAGTAGCTCCGTCCACATGTCATACTGGCCAGACGCTCCCAGGAACCATCCATAGGCTTGTACCTGGGTTTGAAAGGCAAAGGGGCAAGAGACAACCTGTTACCCACAACACCATGAGCTGATGTTGGCACTGCTGAGGGCAACAACCCACCTACAACTTGCTAGTCCCATAATGCCTTGGGACTTGGTCACATGGTCACCTTGCATGGGAATATCCCCTCCTTCTGGACAATATCAAACTCATAATGTTCTGGGGCATCTCCAGATAGATGCCTCCCACTCCTACTCCCAAAAAGCCTGTAATACCCCAGACTAGGAGGGCACCTCTGAGTCCTACACCCAACCCTTCCCAGAATGTCTTGGGGCCACTTGACCAGCGGCAATGCCACAATGTCTTGGATCCACAGGGCAGCTGTAACTCTAGCTCTAGCAATACATCCCACAATGTCCGGGTGCCACATGCCAAGTCCAAGTCCTCTGTAGCTCTCACCTGTAGACACTGGCTAAGGTGTCATGGACCCCGTAGTAGTGCTTTCCACCCAGGATGTAGAGGTTGTTGCCCACCACAGTTACAGCATGACGGAAGCGTGGGCCATCAGGAAAGTGTCCCAGTGCCCTCCACTCAACCTGCTTCACCAGCCCCACAGCACTGAGGTAGCGGTCTGCAAACCAGAGGTGTCTGCTGGGCTTCCGGGCAGTCAGGTTACCCTTTACTTTGTCTCCACCACAAACCACCAACACCTCTTGCAAGGAACGTACCCGGCATGGCAGCTGGGCCGTGGGGGTGAAACTTGCTACCATGAGCTCGCGAAGGACCTTTGGGTCAGCTACCCCTGCAGTCACAGATGGGACCTTCTTCAGCTCCAGGCTGGACATGAGGGCAAAGCGAACAGATGACAGGATCTCTTTGGCTATATCCTCCTGGCCATCTCCATTGGCCATAAGCCACCGAGATGCTGCCTCCAAGGCTTCCAGTTCATGGAGGACATTGAGACCATCGGAGCGGAGGAGGCGGATGAGAAGATGTGCAGGAAGATCCAGGAAGGCTGGTGTAACCACCACACAGGGAAAGGTGGCCAAGATGTAGTTCTCTGCTACATGGACCACCTCATCCAACCCATAGGCCACAGCAAAGGCCAGCACATCAGGGACAGTTTCTGGGGTCAGGCCATGGGTGAAAACATCCAGGCAGAGAGTGAGGAGCCCCCAGGCCTGGTAGCGCAGGGAGGTCTCAGCTGCCTCCAAGACCATGGGCCATGGCCCTGCTACAGCTCCTGTGTAGGCAAAGGAGAGGAGGAGACGCAGCTCGGCTGGCGACAGCCCCGTGACCAGAGGGTCAGCAGGGTCATGGGTGGCTTCTCGCATGGGGCAGGTGAAAAGGGCCCGGAAGAAGTCACAGGAGCAGCTCAGGGCCAGTCGCTGAACTAGGAGGAAGGAGGAATAATGATGTCAAGCAGCAGGGAACCCTCTGCAGTGTGCAGCCCCTGGAACTCAGGTGTCCTGGTCCCATGCCCATTAAAGTCCCAGCTCTGCCAAAGGGAGCAGCCCTGCGGGCACCTCTAGAGCCTGATCCCCACCTGGAGCTGCAGTCTTATCACCCCCACCAGAGGACTTGGCTGTCCCAGAGCACCCTGTCCCACTCCTCAACCCTTCATAGGGACCCCCACCTCCTGCCCACCTGAGATGACCTCATTCCCTGCCTGGAGCTGGAGGTCACAGCCCACACCATTGGTATGGAGCTGCTCCATGGCTCTTAGTGTTTCCCACTGTTCCTCCAGGGGCTTAGGACCTTCTTCCTGGTGGTCAATCTCCAGACGCAGGGCACAGGCAGCCACCAGCCGGGGGGCACCCAGGGCCCGAGCAGCCTCTTCCACCTCCTTCACCTGGCCATGGGGCACAATTCCCCCATAGGCAAAGGTGAGCACAGCCCGCCAGCCCCACAGTGTGGCCCCAGGCGGCAGGGGGACATGGGGGAGAGGATCTTGGCAGAGTTGTCTGGTCCTGCCCTCCAGGAAGCGGTGGAAGAAGGAGCTGATGGAGGCCAGGACCACAGCATGGGCCATGTCACCCTCTGGGCCTACAGTCACATCCACCAGCTGTCCTGCGGTGCGGAGATGGTCAGCCACAGACAGGAAGTGTCCAGCATGAGCCCCATCCTGCAGGTTCCACTGGTCTGGGGCCGGCCCCTCTGCAACCCACATCTCGCCTGTGGAAACACATGGAACAGGGTGTCAAGGAGCTGTCTTACAGCTGGAGCCTCTGGCCCATGGCAGGAGTACTAGTTGGGGACATGGGGTCTTGCTACTGGCACTGCCACATAGCAAAGTCACCGGATCCACCACCAAAGCCTCTCTACCCCACAGCCAGGGCCACCATGCTCTGCTACTGCTCCATTACTATATTTGATGCTTCTTGGCAAAACTGCAGCTCCACAGGTGAGAACATCCCATTTCACTGCCCCATAGCTGAGCTTGATCTCACCTGCTTTATCTCCGAACCCTTAGCATGAAGCTACTGACCCACAGCCAATGCTGCTGCCCCACATAGCTCAGGCCACTGTCATCACTCAGAGCTTCAGTCCTATAGCACACACAACCACACCCTTCCTCAGCCATTGCCCCATAGCTGAAACTACTGATGGTCCAACAAGTAACCAAGCTGCTGGCTCCCACTAAAGCGTCTGCCACTCCTGCTCGGTGCATGACAGTGCCTGTCGTGTCTCACACTGTCTGTCTGTCACACATTGTGATGTGTTATCCTGCAATGCTGTCTGCAATGTCACATGTCATGCTCCCCTGCACTGCATACTGTTGAGGTGTGCTGACTATCATATTACTGCCACCCCTTGCCCCCACCCTGTTGCTTGTCCTTGCTCAGGCCATGCACTGCAGCCCCATGAAGCGCTTGCTGTATTCCGTGCTCCTGCATTACTGTGTGGCCTGTTAGGCTGTGCCATGCACTTGTCCCCCTTACCGCCTGCTGCTGCTCTGCAGAACTTCTGTGACCCCCTAGGAATGTGCCCGGGTAATTATAGACTGGACAGAACACGTGGCCCCAGCCAGGAGCCGGGAGAGGCTCAGGCAGAGGGAGGTCCAAGGCCCCAGAGTCCCCAGGCGGGGACAGTGGTCACTGAATTCTCTGAGGACAGGCAGCAGGGCCAGCTGAAGCTGACAGGAGCTCTGTAAACCCTGTGCTACCCTGGGCAGGTACTGCTGGGGACCCCTGGCCCCTCAGGCCCCTCTATAAACCTTGATCTTCTCCAGAGCACAGGGTGAAGTAGAGCCCCCTCCCAAGCCTTCGGGTAGGAAACAGACAATTGCCTACTCCCTCACCCCCATTACAGGGTAGAGAGGTCCACCACCACCTGCTGTGCTCCTGAGAGCTGTGCTGGGCTACTGACTCCCAAACAGCTGGGTGTCTCAGCTCCAGGAGGATACCAGCCCCTTGGCTCAGCCTCAAGTGCCCCCAGGAGCACCCCGCAAACACCCAGGACCCCAGCAGCCCACACAGAGCACATACCAGAGGAACACAGCCTGCCATGGCTGCGACTGTGTCTCAGTATCACCATCCCTCCCTCTGATGTCCTCTGGTGCCCCAATCTCATCTTGTCCCCTCCCCCATGCACCTGCGTCTCCCATGTCCACATTCCCTGTCTCTGTAACTCATGCACCCATCTCTGTACCACACTGTTCCCACATGTCCAGTTGAATTCTGTGTCCCCAAAAATGTTCTCATCCTCTACAAGTCCATTTTTCAGCAATTACCTATCCTGTGTGATTTTTTTTCTATCTAGTTAGAATTTCCCTATCTTGTTATTTCCCATCCTTCACTGCACACCTGAGCCTCCACTTTTTGTAGCCACTAAGTAGTGAAAAAGTCCTATCACATCAAATCTTGACCTTTTCTCCAGGAAAAATGATCCAGTTCTCACCTCTCTTTGCACATCCTGTGCCTCCATGCTCTCCATCTCTGTAGTGTGTTTGCAGGACACACTTATTTGTTAATAGAAAAGTCAACCAGATATACCTATAAGGTACCTGCTCCAGTTCTCAGCTGGCATTCAGGGGTCCCTTCCAGCCTCAGATATTCCTCACTTTCAACCCTGAAGCACTTAGCTCTAGACCTCCTGAAATGCTTTTTGGAGAAAGACTCCAGGCTCTCACATTGTGAGCAACCCAAGACTTCTTCCTTACCCCACCTTCCCTATCTTCAGCTCAGAGCCAAGCACTTCTTCAGAAGCTTTCGCTCCAGACCCTTACTGATGGGCTCAGTGCATGTAATTCCACACCTTGTCAAGAAGCCCCACTTAACTACAAGAACCTAAAGCTACAGGAGCTCACCGAAGCTACAGCATAGTGCTCACACTTGAGCACACAGTACTGAGACATGGAGGCAAAGTAACTTGTGCACAGAAATCGCACCTAGACCAGAACATGCTGCTTCCTCTTCAGCAGCTCCAGCCTTTCTGCACCTCAGTCCAGATGCCGGGAAAAAGCCGCATGACACCACCACGTTGTGACAACTGCTGATTGGACCAAATCTTTATTACATGACGTCCTAAGTACATACAGCATTTGGAAGCCAGCTCACAGAGGGAAAGGTGACATTCACAGCTTGGGAGGTCCTGTCAGTCTCCAGCCCTCCTTGTTACCGATCTTCATGAGAGCTGCAGTGATTCCAAACCCCAGGCATGCTGTGGTGCCAGTGAGGTAACTGTGAGCTGAAGAAAACACATCAAACCAGAAAAGATCCATTAAGGCACAAGTCCTTTGCAATACGTCTTGATAGACTGCCGTTTTTCATAACCTTTGACCATCAGCAACATTGTTTCGCCAGAGGAATTGGAAAAGTGACCTTTTTATAAAATTGAGTTCTCATGCTTATGGCATGCAATTTGAAATACCAATTTCAGTAATCCACTGCCCCATCCCCTTAAGTGGCAATCTTAAATGGCTCATTTGAGTGACAAAAACAGCAATCACTGCTTTGAAATCTCATCAGCTCACAACCAGGACAAGTAAAAATTAATTATATTTCACCACAGTTACAACTTTAAAAAAATCCCTCACTTCTTTGGGTTGGAGGATGAATGTCTAAAGAAAACAGAATTGTGTCAGTATCTGCAGGAGCTGTTTAAGCCTTACAAAGGGCTACAGGAGCAACAGCAGCAGGACACAGTTTGTCCCTCAGACTATGCGACGAATTCACAAGGCAAATACTAATTCTACTTGCTGTCTAAAATAAATCACGCTTGTTGCCAAGAAAACGTGGATTTCAACAACCATGTTTTTCCTATCCTGCAATTTTAAGGTACAAGCAGTAGCTGTAACTGCCAGTACTGAGTGAGCTCTCCTTTCATTCTGTATATTAGTTCATGTCCCGTTTTGTATCCTCTCCTCCCGCAGCCATATTTATTTTAGCAGGCCCACACAATACCAATGAAACTGGCATGAACAGAGGCTGAGATGAATCATTACCAAAGAAGCCTGACATCAACATTCTTTAACATTTTTCCCCAATTGAAAAGTTTCTAAAGCCAGCAAAGGGCACATTTCAATGCAGGCATTGTCCAGAGTTACCTCTCGCTCCCAAGACAGCTCCTGATGCACAGCCGCCTATGAAATAGTTCAAAGGATCCTCTGGCTCTTCCCGGACTTGGGCACTGAGACAGGTACTTAAGCCAAACACAGCTCCCAGTGTAGCTGTAAAGAAGTAAAAAAACAAAATAAAAATCCTCAAGGACCAGAGAATTCACACTGAGCACGACTTCAATATTCACAGTGACTACAATGGCAAATGAAGATCCATTTCCCAGGGACATCCTAGCCCAGATGCTACAGTGAGACTCAGCATTCACTCAGTCCCACTCAGCTTCCCTGGGTTTCTCTCCCTGCGCTGCTCTGAGCTGGAGCCTCAGAGCACCCCACACCCACTGCCCCCAAAGAGCACCACATGCTGACAGGCTATCACCTAACAGCCCTTCCCAACAAGGCATGGCGCAGCCCTGACAGCTGGGGGTAATGGAGGGGAGCAGTGGTGTCTGTGCAGCCACTTCCCCAGCTTTGCCTGGACTCTGCACTGTAACTCAGCCCTCAAGTCCCTGTGAAGCCACCTCACAGCACCAGGCAGAGCAACCCCAAGGGCTCTGTACACTGCTAGTCCTGGCACTTTCCTCCTCTGCCCGCCTGGGGCTCACAATGATTACTGGATAGCAGGAAAATGAATTGAGTTTGTAAATTATTCTTGCTTGTAAACTGACTTTGAAATGAAAAATTTTGAATTGAACTAAGAAACTGCAAAGTAGAAGCACCCTGTCCATTGAATTACACACTTCGTCCCATCAGACCCTACACTGATATAACTGCAAACTTTGGCAAAGAGCTGTGTCAAGAAAAGCTGGGTTTGTATCTAGTATAAACTCTTGATCGTGAAACATGAATCTGTCTACGAGGCAGCATCTGCAGATTTCAATTCGCCTTTCTTGGGAACAACAAAAGTATCCAGGTTAAAAATTTTCAATCCCTACATAAAACTAGCAGCTCCTGTTACAAACCTATGCAGAAAATGAATTATGCTGATGCCAAAATCAACTGAAAAGAGCACTGCAGAAACAAAACCCCCAGACCTAGGACTGCATTTCAACTTTCCTGCTCTCCCTGCTTTGAACCAAGGCATCTGTAGGCAAAATGCACAGCCTGAGGCCATGAGGTGTGGCTCCTGAACAGCAGGCAGGACAAACCCTTCCTCAGGTATGAAACTGAGGACCCAATATGCTTGTTTAGGATTAAGGGATTTATTGAAATCACAGTTGATTACATGATCCAGTGCCTTCATAACGACCTCAGCTCATTAGAGGATATGCCAGATCCTGGTTTAGAGTCAAACTACTCAAAAATGCAAACCTGGACTGACTGTGCCCCATCTCTGAGCACCAGCACTTAGGGAGAGGCAGAGGTGGCACAAACCATTCAATTAGACTGAAAAGCAAAAGTATGCTAAGAGGAAAACTGCACTTGACAAGGGACAGAGGGAGCTTCAACCATGCAGCCCCTTCAGCTTCGTGCTCCTCTCTTCAGCATCCACTTCCTCTTCCAAAGACAATTCAAGACAACTGCATAGTTTCTCCTTGTCTATAGAACATGACGGGGGAAACCCCACGTTTATTTTCCTTCTGCCACCAAAAATACTGCATTGCTCTTTAGCAAATGCACTTTATTAAATACAATACCTAAATATATTAAGCAAAAATCTAAATTTGCTCATACTATGTTGCTGCCCACAAACTGAGTATTCTAAAAATACAAAAAACACAATGTACCTTTTACTCTAGATTGCAAAAAATATGTTACCTCACCTGCAAATCAAGGATATGTCTTTCCATTTCACTGCTCTGCCTCTTGCCTAAACAACGACCCAAGCCCGGTGGAAGTGAGAACCACCGAAACCGTGCAGAGGCAGAGGCAAAGGCAAAAGTGAGGGCGCAGCCACACCGGGCGCAAGCGAGGCTGGCGTCCCTGCGGAGTTCCGTCCTAGAGTTACACTGCCGAGGGGCCCGGCCCTTACCCATCGTGACACTGTCCGCCGCCGCAGTCTGCAGTGCGGCCAGAGCCGAGCCGGGCCGCAGCAGGATGATGCGATACGCCGCCCCGACCAGGCCTGCAACACAGCACTGCGCGTCACTGGCCGGGCCCGAGCCCAGACCCCGCTCGGCCGCCCCCCCCGTGTGCCTCCCTTCCCCCGGTGCCCACCCGCGGCCGCGCCCACGCGCGTGGCGAGCCAGGTGCGCTGCGGGCACTGCTCGCCCTCGGGCCCGTCCCAATAGCCCGCCATGACGGCAAGGGCACGCCGAGCTCTCGCGAGAGGACGGCGCGGCCCCGCCCCGCGAGGGGGCGAGGCCAGGGATCGTCCCGCGGGCACGCGCGTGACGAATGCAGCGACCCCGCCCCGCCCCGCCCCGCCCCGCGGGGAGCCGGAACCAGGGCCGGGCCGGGCCGGGCCCGTCCGCTCCGCGCCGGCCGCTGCCCGAGCACACCCGCGCCGTCACTGGCCTAAGGGATTTCTATTTGGTGTTCCCAGGTGCCCCACCCGCGGCTCCCAGGCTGTTTGCCTAATCCCGGGGCTGTGACCCTCCCTTTTGTCTTTGCTGTCTGCTTGCAGGGTGGGGAGATCAGTGTGGTTTTGTTTTGTTGTGGGTGTTTTGCGTTTTTGTGGGGCAGGGGTTGTTTTTTGTTTGTGGTTCGCTTTTGGTTTTGTTTTTGGTAGGGTCTACAACTCTTACTTACTGGCGCTTGAAATATTTTTAATGAATTTTCAAAGATTTTTATTTAGTTCGCTGTCTGTGTCTATACTGCTGTATGGTTCCTATTTCCTGCAGAAATAAAAAACATGCTTTGACCGAGGTTACAGAGATGCTGTATACATTGATTTTTCTAGTTGTCCACAGTACACCAATTAAAAGACAACTCTACTGTGCTTGTTGGTGATGTATGGAAAATCACACAATGAAAAGCCCATAAAGGAGACTGAGGAGTCCTGCAATTTTATTTGAATAAAGGGCGAGGATCCACTGGGACACACGCCCATGGCGTTTTGTTCTCTCGAGGTTTCAGAAGACGCAGCTTCCTTTTATCCCAAATTGCCGGTTGCATGTTGCCCTCTTCCTTTTCCCATTGGCTGAGGTACGAGGAAGGTAGAGCCTTCCCGAACCGCCTTACCACATATCCCGCTTGAAGCTGTCATTTTACCCCAAAGTTCAGAAGTTCAGGTTTGTCCTCCACTTGTGTGTTTCAGAAGTTGGGCTATCTGGGCTGGGTAGCAAACCTGCTTGAAGTTAGTAGAGACTTTAAGAGCCATTTCAAAGACATTAACACCCATACCCTCACCCATCGAATGGATTTGTAAAGACATTAGCATGCATCTCCCCTGTCAGTGACATCCCTTCAAGCAAAGCTGTTCAAGTTGTTTTCCCGACTCTTGAAATAACTCCAAGATCTGAGTGAAGAAGTCTACAACTGTATATTTGTTAGCTCAAGCTTTCTCACCTCCCTACCTCTTTCCCCTGTATGTGAAAAGCATATTAAATACTTCCCTGTATGTGAAAAGCATATTAAATACTTGATTTCTGCATTTTCCAGTATGCTGAGTCCCCCACAGTATCTCTTTCCGATAGGAGCTCAAAACAGCTGGAGTTGGATGCTACTGCTCCGTTATAAAGGAATTTTTTGTACTGCTCTATTCTGCTGGCAGTAAAGTTGGAGCTTCACGACCCTGCAGCAGGAAAAGGAGAAGGGACATGAACCGGGGTTCGGTAGCTGTGCTGTATCACACCAGAGATGTGCTGGGGTGTGCTCACAACGCAGCAGGCAAACCCCCTCTGTTCCAGAGCTGTCTCAGGGTCAGAAGGAGTGGGTGTGGAGTGCATTCACAACACAGGGCCTTCCACTGACCTCGGCTTGGGCACTGCTTCCTCTGCGTGCCGGAGAGCTAGCTGTTCTTACACACAGAACCAATGCCACCATCAAGCACTCACTGGTGCTTTAATAAAGGATGCATTTTTTAGAACAGCTTTACCCCTTCTCCAAAGCTCTTCCTAAGCACACCAGATGGAGGGCTGTATGATCCTTCCAGACAGCAGGATGGAGAAAACACTTGCCTGCAGGGTGGCACATGCTGCAAATGTTCTTTCCCCAATAAAAACCATACAGAAGCCACTGAATCTTGCACAGGGCAAGACTCTACACCATTAAGTAACAAATAGTTTTTGGGATCCAAGCAGCTGTTAAATGGTCTTCTGAGACCATATCCCATGCAGCAAATTCCTAATGCATCTTCGACTGACAAGGGAGGTGGAACAGAGAATTCACAGATCTTCTGCTTTGCAGCAGGTACAATGCCTGCAGCTGCAAGACTCAGCACACTGCTGTCTACAGCTTTCCACTTGCCTCCTGGACAGACTGCAGCTCACCTGCTGCACGCTGCTGGTAGTGGTTCGTTCAGCAGATACATGTCTTTGGGCTGCAGACCCTCCCTGGGCAGTCAATGCTGTTAAGAAAGCTACAATAAGAGAGAACAGTTACCTTACTATAAACAGGCAAGTTCCAGGGAAAGCAATGCATAATTAATGTAAGATTTTTCCTAAAAACTAACTTGGTTCCAAATGATTTTACTGCTGATTAATAAACTTGCTGATACAGGGAGAAAAAACTTGCTTAAAAAGCTTAAAAAGGGAGAGGGAGTTCCCATTGTACTACAAGATGCAGATAACTGTTGTAGATGAGTAATGCGATGGTTGACTCTCACAATTAAAGAGCAAATATGATGTATATGTTAAGAGGAGTTTTGTAGATGTATAGTTATGTTTCTCCCCCCTTGCATTGTTACCACAGAATGGCCTGGGTAGCCGGGACATTCGGGAGGGTCAGCTTGTTACTACATGTGAAAAATGCATATTATAGGATTGGGTCTTCGCAAATATTAAAAGGAATGCTATATGTGTTATGTTGGAAAGTTATGTTGTATTAATTTTGTAGTACTGTTAGTACTGTATTAATCCTTGTTAAGTAGTGTGTAAATATAGTTTTAGGCTATAACATATTAAAATAGAAACTATGTGATGTAGAATACTTTTTGTAACTAGCTCAAGGAATGGATAAGATAATCAAGAAATTCTTCACAGAGATAACAGCAACAAGACACCAAAATTTCAATAGAAGAATTATTGCCTCCCTATTGGGGAAAACCAGACTCCTTCTACCTCCTTCCAGAGGGTTTTGCGAGAGCTGCAAAAGACAGGTCTCAGAGATAACAGAACTATGATTAGAGCTAAGCAGTAGCCATAAGATTTGTCAGCAGAAAAATTATGTAAGAAGTAGAAAAGTAATTACAAACAGAACAATGGTCTGTGTATTAACACTTGTCTAGAATAACTCCCTAAGCTAGAGAAAAGTATATCTAGCCAGACGTTAGGAAGTTCTAAGCTTAATAATGGAGCTCTGTGCATTGTGTTTTAAGGCTTACAAGCAGGTATTGTATTCGAAAGAAGCAAGCATTGTTTTAACCAAAGGTACGTGTGCTTATAGTGATTGGATAGAACTACTGTCAATGTGCTTTTGCTTTGGGTGATTGGTCAAAAAACTTTTGAAGTAAGTTGAAGTAACAAAAAACCTTTGAAGTAATTGAAGTAACATTAAGTTCTTTGTCTGCTGCTGGGGATGTGAGCTGCTGGCATCTTCCCACTGTCATAACCATGTAATGAGACTGATGCGAGAAAATAAACAACTTGAGACACGTTCCTCAGGAGTTCTGTCACATTCATGATTTGTACACAGACCCCTGGCCAGCAATATGACCCTGATACAATGGCCAGACAGATTTTACTAAAGATAAATTTTGTCAGTCATGCTTGGCCAGATGTACGTAGGAAGTTAGAAAAGTTAGATGATTGGCAAGAAAGGAGATTAGAAGATCTTTTAAGAGAGACACAGGAAGTGTATATAAAGAGGGATGCAGAGAAGGCCAAGGCGAAAGCCAAGGTAATGATAACCACCATTAGGGAAGGACAACAGCACGTAAAGAACAATCCATGTAAGGGAGGGGCACCACAAATGTGAGAAAACAGATGGAGGGGGGATGCAGCTCCTTGGGACTGGACATAAAAAAGAGAGTTTGGGAGATGGGGGAACGTAGGACCAGTTTGCTTTTACTGTAAAGAGAATGGGCATATCAGAAAGAATTGCCCCCAGAGGGAAAAGGACCTGAGAGTCTGTGAGACTGAGCAAAAAGGAGAAGCAGAAGACTAGGGGTGTTAGGGGCTCTACCTCCTGGGGACAGAATACCATCAGGACCCTTGATAACTTCAAAAATGGGTCCCCAGGAGGAAGAATTGGAATTCTTGTAGACACAGGGCCTGAAAGAACTTATGTTTGTAGAATTCCAAAGAGGCGCAAAAAGGGTCAAGATATCATGCAAGTAATAGGTACAAAAGGGGAAGGGTTCAAAGTCTTATTTATAAAGCAAGTAAAGTTTGAAGGGACAAATAAAATAGGGATTGGGAATGTCCTATCAGTTCCAGAAGCCGGGTGCAGTTTATTAGGATGGGATTTACAGGTACAGTTGGACATTGGAGTACTCCCAGAGGAAGCAAAAATGGTAGTTAAGCTTCTTCAATTAAGGGAAGAAGATAAAAAAATTTATAAAATGGTATGGGCAAAACTGAAAAATTGAGATAAATTAAACATGAAATCTATGGTAATAAAAATAGTTCATGAAAACCATCCAGTTCAGGTAGGACAATATTCACTCTCCCTGGAAGGGAGACAAAGACTATGGCCTGTGATCCAGGGCCTACTTGAGGAGGAGACCTTAGAATCATGTATGTCCCCCCATAATACACCCATATTACCAGTAAAGAAGTCAAATGAGACTTATAGGCTTGTCCAAGATTTAAGAGAAGTGAATAAAAGAACAGTGAATTGATACCCAGTAGTGCCTAACGCCTGTACACTACTGACTTCACACCAGTGGGTTAGTGTGATAGACCTAAAAGATGCTTTTTGGGCTTGCCCACTAGCAGGATAAAGTAGAGATATATTTGCCTTTGAATAGAAGGGCCCTGATTCAGGGAGGAAGCAATAGCTTTGGTGGACTAGGTTACCCCAAGGGTTTTTCAAATCCTCAAACCTATTCAGTGGTCAAGCACAAGGAGAAGTACTACAACTTTCTCCATCAAACCTGAGATAAAACTTATCCAATATGTAGATGACTTGTTTCTGTCAGGATAGGAAGAAAAAGAAGTTTGGGAATCCACCATGGCGTTAAATTTTCTGGGGGACCAAGGACTTCAAGTATGAAAAGGGAAACTCCAATTTGTAGAATGTGAAATAAAATACCTAGGACATGTAATTTGTCAAGGGAGCCGGTGACTGAACCCTGAGAGAATTACGGGCATAGTCTCACTTCCACGGCCTAAAACTAAGAGAGAAGTCAGAAGGTTTCTAGGCTTGTTGGGATATTGTAGGCTACGGATTGAAAGATAACCAGAGGCCATCAAGTTCTTGTATGAAAAGTTAGTAGAAGAAGAGATTAGGTGGGAAAAAGGATATGAGCAAAATTTTGAAGCTTTAAAGCAAAACTTAGTCAGTGTACCAGCACCGAGTCTTCCTGCCTTAGACAAACCCCTTTATCTGTAGATATAGAAAAAAAGGTAGCTCATGGAGCACTAGCCCAAGACTGGGGAGGATCCAGGAAACCAGTGGCCTATCTATCAAAATTACCTGACCCTGTCAGCTGGGGATGGCCAACTGACATTCAGATGGTGGCAGTGACTGCCCTACTTGTAGAAGAAAGCAAAAAATCAACCTTTGGGGGAAAATTGAATATACACATCCCACACTCAGTTAGGAGTATCCTGAGCCAAAAGGCTGAGAAATGACTCACTGATTCCCAAATGTTAAAGTACGAAGCCATCTTAATAGATAATAATTTAGGATAATCGTGAGTAACTAAATCAACCCTGCCCAGTTTTTGTATGGAGAACTAGATGAGGAACTAATACATAACTGCCTAGAGGTTATAAACTATCAAAATAAAGCAAGAGAGGACCTAACAGATCAACCACTCCAAGGAGGGAAACGATTGTACATCGATGGATTTTCAAGGGTAATCCAGGGGCACCACGTATCAGGGCATGCTATAGTGGATGAAGGGTTGGAGCCATAGAAAAGGGAAAGTTACCTTCCAACTAGTCAGCCCAAGCATGTGAGTTATATGCCCTAAAATGAGCTCTGGAAATATTAAGAGAGAAATGAGGAACAACATATACAGACTCAAAATACACTTTTGGAGTACTGTATACCTTTGGAAAAATTTGGGAAGAAAGGAGGCTATTAAATTCAAAGGGAAAGTAACTGATTCACAAGAAACTTATTTAAGAAGCATTAGAAACCTTACAATTACCAGGGGAAGTAGCAGTAGTGTATGTTAAAAGACATCAAAAAGGGGTAACTCAAGAGGCACAAAGAAACAATTTAGCAGATTTAGAAGCTAAAAATGCAGCTGAACCAGGGACAGAAAAACTAATGATGGTATTACCCCCATGAGAGAAATGCAAGAAGTCCCTGCATTCAGTGGGACAGAAGAGGAAGTACTCCTTAAAACAGGAGCCAAGAAAAAATAACAACGGGAAGTAGAGATTAGCAGATGAGAGGCAAATGTTGAACAAAAAGTAGACTTTACAGAACTTCCCCAGGTACACCAGTGGAAGCTTCTGCTAGTGATAGTAGGTCACTTGACTCATTGGGTAGAGGCAGTACCGACTGTTAAAGCCAATACCAATGTTGTGAGTGAAACACTTCTAGAATCAATCATCCCCTGATAGGGGATGCTAAACAGGATTGATTCAGACCAAGGAACTCATTTCACGTCTAAAATATTGCAGAAAGTCATTCGAAAACTGGGAGTAAAATGGAATTACACACTCCATGGCATCCACAGAGTTCTGGTTGTGTTGAGAGGATGAATCAAACTCTTAAAAGAACTCTAGTTAAGCTGTTGATTGAAACCCAGCTGTCATGGATAAAATGTCTCCCTTTAGCCTTGTTACGAATTAGAACCCAGTCCTGGTCAGATCTGGGGATCTCAGCTGATGAAATGATGTTTGGGTTACCCTTTTTGACCTTGCCCCAGGAGGTTGCCTGTGATGAAGGGGAAGCCAATGCCAAGAAATAAGTTATGTCTATAGCACAAAGCTTAGAAGGGCTAAGGCATAAAGGGGCAATTCCTCAAACTACCACCCTGGATTTCAGAATCCATAATATTAATTCTGGAGATTGGGTAATGATCAAGTCATGGAGAGACCAGCCCCTAACTCCTCAATGGGAAGGTCCCTTTCAGATACTGCTCACCACAAAATCGGCCATGCGAACTGCAGAGCGGGGATGGACTCATGCTAACAGAGTTAAAGGCCCAGTAGAAGAACCCAAAGAATGGATTATAACATCCAGACTGGGTGAAATGAGATTGACTCGCAAGCAGAGACCAAGAGATAACCAGAAAAACAACAAGATGCCAAAAAAGTAGAGTCAACTTTCCACCAGCCAGCTTGAGAATTCTTTTTCTGTTTTAATCGGTGAGAATTACAAGGATCTGTTGAGGGGAAGTACACAAGGGACCGTAAGAGGTAATGGGACAGCCTCCTTAAGAACCATAAGTAAAGTAAGACAAGGAATGGAGAGCAAGACCAGGTTGGTCCCTTTGTTCACTGTCAAGAAGATTCCATAGCCCTGATGTGGGTAGCAACCCCATAGGCATGGTAAGGTAGGGGCAAAAAAGGCCATACTGGACCTTTATTATTCCTCAGCTGCCTTTTAATACAAAAGGGATTAGAGGGCAAGACCAAGTTGGGTTCTGTACTCATCACTAAGATTCACCTACTCTGGGTAGGAACCCAATAGGCACGGTAGATGGGACTCAAAGCCATACCGGACCTCTGTGATGCCCTTTTGTCCATTTCAAATAAGTGTGTCTAGGAAAAACCTGAGATTTTTTCTCCAGTTCCCACTGTTCTTACCCACATCAATAGATGTCAGTATGACTCATTCAAGAGAAAAAATTTTTTTAAGTTAATTGTTTGAGCCAAATGACTTATCGAAAAGGGGGGTTTGTTATAGATGAGTAATGCGATGGTTGATTCTCACAACTGAAGAGCAAATATTAAGCATATGTTAAGAGAAATTTTGTAGATGTATAGTATGTTTCTCCCCCCTTGCACTGTTATCACAGGATGGCCTGGGTAGTCCAGACACTTGGGAGGATGGACTTGTTACTATGGTAACACCTGACCTCCAATCAAGATGTAAAAAAAATTATCTCCACCATTGAACAGTGAAGGAGTCGATTGACAAAACTTTGGGAGTGGCTAAAGGGTTGAAAGACAGAACATCCATTGTGTGGATGAGCAGATGATGACAGAATCCTTTGCTCCTGGTGCACTGTATTATTTTCTCTATTCAGTCTTCTGTTGTACTTTTTATAAGGCTTTAACAAACCTTCTAAATTTTTAAAGCGAGTGCCATTTCTCACAACTGGGGTTCCTTCTATCTCAAAAACCTTTTCAAAAATGGCAGAACCATCCATCAGCAAATTGCATTCAAAACATTACCCCATCCCTCCCCTCTCAGGAGCTTTCTGTAGGGCCTTGTCCAATAGATCTCCTGGCTGCAGCAGAATTTGTGCTCTGAATTCTCTGGAACAGGAATCTATCTTGTCTGCTAAATGGACTACAGACAGCAAGCTGCTTTTCAGAGGACAGGGTACAGTCAGAACATGGATGCTCAGTTACCAGCAGCAGACACCCTGCAGTGGGGGCTCAATGATACCTCCTGGTCTCTGGAACAGAGGAAATCAAACATAACACCACCATTTGACTTTTCCAGTTCCATTAGAAGCTGGAGGTAAGCTACCAGAATTCGATCAGGAGTGGTTCATTTAAAATAACCCCACATTTAATTCACAGATAACTCTGGAAAAAAGGCATTCACTGCACACCCATGCAACAAAATTACCAGTGTTCTCAGTGACAAATTCAGCTTTTGTATCTTTACAAAAAGACAAGTTTTGGAAAGGAGTCCTTGAAAGGAGGTAGCCAAAAGGAAGCTCTGAATACTACCTTCAAATGAGACTTTTATTTACAGAAATTATCTGTAAGCATTTCTTAATGAGATACCTGTACTTTCACCTAGCAAAAAAGAATCAAGGCCGACTGTCTGATTTAGCAATTCTCTCTTGCCCCTATGTTGGTCTGTGATGATTTCACAGGAGAAAAAAAGGAACCCTTTAAAAAAAAATTAAATTATCTTTGTAACATCCTGTCTGAAAATCTGCTACCCACAGAATGGACTAGAGTTCAATTTAAGCCAGTCAGTGGACAGAAAGACCAAGTAACACTGGGAAAAAAAAGCACACAGTGAAAAGTCAGTTTAATAAAATCTTGTATGACAAATTATAGCAATTATCATAACTGGAATTCCTAAAACTAGAGAAGATTATGGGAAACATGGTAATTTTTGAAATACGTAACATGTTTCTAGAAAGTAAATAAACCATTTTATACACTCACTGGGAGAGCAAGAGACCAGCTGAACTGCAGAATGGGATGTGTTAGAAGCGGTCATTTAATGGCAGTAATACCCAAGCAATGGCATCAATTGATACTTCAGGGAACAAAGAGGAGCCATTACAAAGTTGGACGTTTTTTATTCCTGCAGGCTTCCAACAATCTGGTCACCTCCCACCCTAGTTCTAGTGCAGGATGGCTGAGGACTCATTTATTGAGATCATTTCCTGCCCTGTCTTTTCTAAAGCAATGAACCAGGAACTGGACTCCAGAAAGATGTTGTTATGACAACATTCTCTTACCTTAATGCTTGTGTTTCCTGTGGGTGCCTTTTTTTTTTTTTTTCATTTTTTGCCATTTTATGGCTAAGAGGCTTAGTTCTGGTTTCAGTGACATCACCATTCTAACAACATTTTCATGGAATCGCAGAGCACAGAGATGAGTTGCAAAGGACCCATCGGGATCATCAAATTCAGCACCTGGCCCTGCACAGGGCACCCCACCCTATGACTGAGAGCACTGTCCAAATCCTTGAATTCAGGTTGGTGCTGTGACCACTGCCCTGAGAAGCCCATTCCACTGCAAAAATCACTCTGGGTGAAAAGCTTCCTGAAATCCAAGCTAAACCTCCCCTGACTCAGCTTCATGATCTTTTCTCAAGCTCCGTCATCGGTCATCAGTGTACAGACTGGTACCTTCCCCTAACCTCCCCTCAAGAGGCTGAAGATTACATTGAGATCTACCCTTAGTCTCTCCTTCTCCAAGCTGAACAAACCAAGTGCCCTCAGCAGCTCTCATACATCTTCCCCTCTAGATCCTTCCCCATCCTTGTGGCCCTTCTTTGGACACTTCTCTACTAGCTCAATGTCTTTTTTATACTGTGATGCCCAAAACTGCCCCCAGAACTCAAGGTGACGCTACCCCAGTACAGAGCAGAGCGACACAATCCCCTCTCTCACCCAGCTGGCCTGATTGCCCCCCATGGACATGGTTGGTGATCCTGGTTGCCAGATACAGTGCTGAGTCATCAAGCATGTTCAACTTTACTACACTCTTCAGTATTTTTTTTCCACTTGGAAACCTGAAAGGCTGTACCTGTGTGGGTTAGCAGCCAACAGGCTATAAGGAATTGTCAAAACCACACAAAAGTTAACAAGAGGCTTAAGGGGAAAGATGGAGCATAAGCATGATCAAGGGGAAGATTGCTGTAAGGCAGCAGAGCTGGTCACCATTACCCTCCCCTCGAACAGCCGCTGCTTGGTACAGGAAACACAACGCAGGGCTCAGAGTGTTTTGTTTGCTTGCTTGCTGACACAGGTTTTAATGTAATTCCCATGTACATTTTGATATGACAGTCTTACATAGATCTTTTGAGATACATGGGCATTATCCAGTTTTGCCTGTCACTGGCTTACTAAAGGCTTAAAGCAGAGAGCTAAGTCAGGGTTTTGCTTTGGCTAACTGTATCTTGCTGGGCAGGGCCTGAACTCAACCCACTGCCAATTCTGTTGGGATGCACAGCAACACAATTCTGTTGGGATGCACAGCAACATTTCTGCCTTCACTATAAACATTTATGCAAAGCTTCTAGCTAAAAATAAAATCTACATCAGTAAATAGTTGAGAAAATTTTTAGAAAGCTGTAGGTGATTGTGTACCATCGAACCCCAAAGCAAGCATGCTTATTCAATATTTCTGAATCTTCATGCACCATTGTTTGCATTTTAGGTAAAACACTTCAAAGTGAGACTCAGCATGGACGCCATAGAGCCTTGGACCAGGAAATAATGCCTGTTTTCACAAAAGTAGGTGTGCAGGCCAAGACACCTTATTAATTTTCCTTATGAACAAGCTGCCGACAAGAAACAGCTTTATGGTGCAAGGGTTTTTGAAAAGAGTACTTTAAATCCGAGTATCTCAACAATGTAAAAAGATCCCAGATCCAAAATGCAGATCACTTACTCTAAAGTCCCCAGACTTGTGATGCAGAAACAATTGTGTGGTGGGTACTAAGAAATCTGCCATGCTCCTGTAGAAGCATGCCAAGAGTAGGGGCTGCAGCAACAGGTCTGTTCATTGATAAAAACCCCCATAACCCTAAGGAGGAAAAAAGAAAACCAAAATGCAAGAAGGCATGAGCAGACAATCCAGAGAGCTCAAGATGCAGTGGCACAGCTTATCATTAGCCCTTTTCAATTTCCACAAAAGCAATCACAGATGTTCCTTCAACTGGCTATCAGGAAAAAGGGAAAGCACCGTCTGTCCCAACAGCATCAGTCTTCAGTGATGATTAACAACAGAAAACAGGGGAAAACTTGTTCTTGACTGCCAGTGAAAAGTGTGTTTCATTAAAATAGAAGCAATATGGACTGTTTTACTATTTGAATACTAAATTTCAAAGTTGATTTTGTGCTATAGCCTGGGTTTCTGTTTTCAATTCATGCTACGTCAAATGCTTCTTCCCCTTTCATTTTCTTTTAGGTGATGCCATTTTAGATTGTTAACCTACAAAAGAGCAAGCGTGCAAGTCAGAAATTATCTATCAGTAAACTATTTATAAAGGAAACAGAACAATTTGGGGAATTTAAAGTGAAAGTGACCTGGTGACTACCAAATTCCAACCTTGCTGAACAAGAATATACCATATGTTTCAATAAGAAAATAAAACTCAACTTTCACATAAAAGGCTCAAATGATTAAAAAACACCCAAAGCAAAAAAAAAAAAAAAAAAACAAAAAACAAAAAACCCCAAAAAAACCCCCAAAACCAAAAAAAAAAACCACCACCAAAAAAAAAGAGTTATGGTTACAGTAGGAGTACTTCAGAATTGCACACAGAAAACCACATTTTTGCTTTTATTTGTGGTGGAACAGAATACAATAACCTTCAGCCCAAACTACTCAAGGCTGGGAGTATTACCTTTTTCTTCATGCTGCAAGACTTCAGGAAATGGATCAGGGACAGGAAGGGTTTAGAAGTTAAATTTTCTATTTAAGGCCATTAATTCAGCAAGATTTAAAAAAAATGTCCTCAACTTTAAGCATGAAGAGTTGCATTGACTTCAGTAAGATTATTCACATACAGTTAAGTCACGCAAGTGCTTAAATGGCTTGTTGAATCAAGCCATTAAATGAGAGCTGCTTTATTATACAGATTTATTTTAATGGCTGGCAGAGCTCATTACATGAGCCTATTTTAGTCTTCCAAGGGCTAACAGCTGTTTTGTCATTAACTTTTCTGAAGGTGTAACCTGTATGCCTCCTGCACTTTACTGTAGCCACAGAAACAAAATTTTTTAAGAAAAATTGTATGCAACATCTATTATATATAGTGGCTTAGTTCTCCCTTAAATAGTAACAGAAAAGAACAGTACAAAACAATAGTTTCACTTTTTTAACACACAAGAGCATCTTATTGAAAAACTAAAATAAAAAAGTCTCACCACAATATAAATCCCCAAATAATAATGAAATGGGAAGAAAAAAGGAGTTAGCAGAACGTCCTGCAGACTTTAAAGTCTCTTATCGCATTAAAAAAGCTTTTCTGGTGAACCACAATGTTTTGTTTCTTTCTGTTTACAAACCCACTAGACAGCAAACAATGGTGTCCACATCCACAACCTATGCTGGGATTAAATGGTAAAAACATAACCTGCCCCATCTAAAGTCCAAAAAGAACAAATGAACCCAAAAGGGCAGCCAGTGAGCATAGGAGCTAGTGAGGACCGGGTTTCCCTGCGTAAAGGGGAGTAGGGGTTATAAAAGCAGAATTCAAGTTGGAACCATGTCAAAAAGTTCTATCTTGGAGACCTGCAAGACATGAACTATTGAAGAAACAGCCAAAAGGTCCCAATGAAAAGCTGTGACAAGCTGTAATGTGCCATTTTAATTACAAGGAAGAGGGGAAATGGTTGGGGGTGGTTGCATTTTGTGTTTATGTTGTTTTGGGGTTGGATTTTTTTTTTTTTTTTTGCTCATCAATATGATGAGCTTTCAACGTCCCAAACCACATTCAGGTAGTTTCCAAGTCTGCTATTTTTTGTGTGGAATCTACTGATCCAGACCAAAAACCCAAACAAACAGAACAGAGATGCACAGTTCTTAAGTCCTGGAGCTTTCTAAACCGCCTGAAAGAATTGCTGGCCTGGGGTATCCAGAGATGCCTGCAAGATGGTGTTCACAGCAGCCTTGCAAGCAGATTGGCTCACATCTGCTATGTGCTGCCAACGTTCTGCCCATCACCTTCATCATTAGGACCTGAAACAATAAAAGTAGTTCTTGGTCATAAGAAATATCTTTTGTTTCTTGCCTTGCAGTAAGAGACTCATCCCAAGTAGCCTACGTAAGTCTCAGATTCAGGTGTTCAATGAGAGATGAAAACTGTAGAATTCCTCCTCTCCCACCTTGCATATGGCCTTCTCCAGACTAAGATCTGTCTACTGTAGAACTTTATGTTCTTGACTAATCTAGTTCAGGAATCCCAGCCGCATCCAAAAACCTAAAAGCTCAGTTTCCAAGCTCTTCAATCTTCCCACTGCTTTTGTTCATATTCATTCCTCCCTTTTTCCCCTTCTGTGAATCAGGATGGAGGACTGTCAAAGGCTCTATGCTCTCAGCCACAAGAAAGCAAAGCACAAATGACTTCCAAGTTGAGAGTACAAAAGGAAGCCTTCCTCAAACTGAAGACTAGTATTTTTCTTAAATTATGATCTCCTCATGCACAATAAAAAGCATTACACTCCTTCCATGCCCCTTTGTAAACCTTCTGCTTTCCAAACAGCTCCCTACTGAAAGGTCATTCTGGATGCTGTCTACTGATTCTGAGTCAACTCAGGTTTCATGTGCAACTCCTGGCCATGATTAAGGTAAAAATAAAACTCAGAACTACACTTAGAAATCCTGTAAATGATAAAAAGCACAGAAAACCTCTGCTAAACTGTGGCATATAACTCACAGGCAGCACAGGGGCCTTTTACCAGTTTGGAGAAGAAGCAAGGAGTAGTTGTGCTCAAAAAGGAAAGCCATGCAATAGTCCTACTCCATAGACATATACAAAGAGCACAGACTGCCTTAAGAAATGACACAGAAAAATGCATGGTAAACAGGAAACACCATTGTCTTTCCTACTTACCACTTCCAACTGATCCTGAAGGCGCAATGACATCATCATCATCACTGTCTTCCTCATTTGACTGCGTTACCTCTGGCTCAGGGGCTACATTCTTGACTTCTTGCTCTTGTTCCACTCTACTGCGCAAGGCCAAGATCCGATGGTGCAATGCAGCATACAACTGCCCTGTATCTTTAGAGCTTGCCTGCATTTTTTAATATTCAGAAATAAGAAAAAGGTGCATGGAATTATAACACAATAAAACACTGCTGACATAATACACAGCAGTCATGCCAAATTTCACAATATACTTTTTAGTTTTCTCATAAAGTGTTTTTCAAACCAGTCAGAATGGGCTGTGCTACATGCAGCAGGACATTAGATATACAGAACTCTGGTGGTGAGAGTATATTCCTCTGCTTAGTTCCAACTTTCTTTGGATGACATACCCAGTATTTGCTAATCTCATAATAGCCTTCTTCATACAGAAATCACATAGCTTTCCTAACAGCTCCCAAAAGCTCATATTAAGAAGACCTTCAATTAAAATCTTGCAGATTTTTGCTGGCCTGTCAATAATTAAACTTCACACATTAGTAAATCATAATTAAGCCAACTGTTTCATGAGGAACTGGCATAAAATATCAATATGAGATATAATGAGAAAACTCAATGAACAGACAGGCAATTACTCAAAAATTTTTGAACAGTCTCTGTTTCAGAGGGAAGCACTTTTGACAACCTGTCAAATTCTTTCATAAGAAATAGTTTCCCCAAATTCTTTAATAAAAAATAGTTTCCATCCACCCCACATGACACTTGAATGTGTCTATTCTGTATCTGAAAATTCCCCTGAAATAAACTGAAATCAAAAAGTAATTCCAAACACGATACTTTCTATCAATACTAAAATCAAGAGTGAGTAACCTGATGACAGAAACTCAAAACTTTCAAAACTAGAAAAATATGGAGAAAAACTTATCCAATAATTTAATTTCCTTTTCTTCATCAATGCATATTTGGTATCATTAAGTTCAATTCTGGGACTCCAGATCCCAGGCCTACAAACCTAATGTCACAGAGAAAGCTGACCATTTGCTGATGCTTTCAATTTCTGATCCCTAGGAACACTAATTCTTTTGCAAGACACTTGCTCTCTTGCATCTTGTGTAAAATCAGTCTAAATCAAAAGAATGTTCTCAGACCTCCAAATATGTTGGTGCTTTAGCAGGCATTAGGGAATGACCTTTCTCCCATGCTGACTGTACGACCAGAGCTCAAGTGTTTTAGTAATTCAGATTGCGACTGCTGTTCCCTATTTAGTAAGCACAGAAACGACTTTCACTATCCTGTTACTGCTTTAATACACTGCATCAAAGGAAAATCAAAGTTTAAATGTGTAAACCTTAAGTACTAATATGATGTTCTTTAGTGTTTCCTTTTCAGTGGGCACCTATTCATCCTCCCACAATGCAGACAATGAGAGTTTTCCTGTGCTGAAAGTTCCACTAGATCTAATTTTAGTTAAACTACTGCATAAAATCTATTAAATAATGCCATTTTTTTTTTAAATCAGAAAAGAATCTGCATGAAACACTAGAGTCTCAGTATGTGCAAAGCAGATCCCCATGACTCCATGGGCAATGCTTTGAACAACATGGCTTCCTAGGGCAGCCTTTGATGTGGCATTTGTTCACAGCCTGCAAGACTTTCTAGACAAGCAAATCTACCAAGTGTCTTGTCTTTGGGGCAAGGGTGATGTTAAGACAGTGTAGGGTGCAAACAAAAAAGGAATGCTACATCAGCTACAGTTTAAGTGAGCACCAACTTTAGTATGATGGTTAAGACATAAACAGTACTCACTGATATAAGAAAAACTTTAACTCCTTGGTCCTCTGTATCCATGGCGGTGATCCGGATACTCTTCTCACTGGCTTTATCAATCTGCATCTGAGCCCAGAGCTTGGTATTTAAGATTAACCTGAGACTCCCCTGAGTCCTCATCACTAAAGTCAAGTTAGAAGATCAGTTAGGTGGAAAAAGACACATCAGGAAGTTCAAAACAGCCAAGACACTTATTACTGTACAAAGGTTTCAGTCTTTTTACAAATAAGCCCTCCTAGGCTTTTGTCACAACTGTAAATGAGGAGCATGTAGGCTTTGTGTGGGTTTTGGATGGGGTAGAGTTAACTTTCTTTCCAATCACTGGTATGGAGCTTTATTTTGGGTTTGTGCTGAACATACAGTTGATATTATAGAGGTATTTTTGTTATTGCTGAGCAGTGCTTGCACAGACCTAAGGTCTTTTCTGCTTTTCATACTACTACACTGATGCGGAGGATGGGAGTATTTAACACATTATGCTCATAGGTTGGAGACAGGTACAACAGAAATTACTGATGATCATGTGACAAATAGCTCGGTTTATTGTTCGGCGTCCCCTCTCACAGGGGGCTCCCATGCTTGGACAACGGATTGGTCGGGATCTCTGCACTGCCCAGCTCCCTGACCAATTATATGTCTGCATTCAGGATTGAATGGCACTGGCTGGGATTTTTTGTTTGAGTTCAAATCTATCCTATCGCTGCTCACCTAGGGATTTCTTTTCTCTAACCAACCAGTCAAGCTGAATTGAATCTCTGTTTATGGCCAGATTTATCAGTCCAGCTACATATCAGCTGTGACAGGTAGGTGCGAGGTTATGAGCAGGCACAGCTGGGACAAGTGACCCAAACTAACTAAAGGGATATTCCAGACCACCAAACACCATGCTCAGGATATAAAGCAGGGGGAAGAGGAGGAAGGGAGGATGTTTGGAGTGATGGTGTTTCTCCTCCCAAGTCACCATTACACATGATGGGGTCCTGCTGCCCTGGAGATGGATGAACACCGGCTTGCCCACAGGAAGCAGTGAATTAATTTGTTTTGCTTTGTTTGCAAACTGCATGCACTGCTTTTGCTTTCTTTTTTGAACTGCCTTTATCTCAACCCAGGAGTTTTCTAACTTCTATACACTTCCAGTTCTCTCCCTGATCCTGCTGGAAAGAGTGAGTAAGTGGCTGCAAGAGGCTTGGCTGCTGGCTGGGCTTAAACTGCAACAAGGCTATTGAAGATTATGAGTCATATCTAAAGCTATTTAGTCTGAAGTCTTATATGTTAATGCATTAAAGTTCAGCAGTGGTATCTGAGCAGATAATCTCAGGCTAATGCACATTCCTGCCAGCCTGAACAATTGTGCACTATTCAAACAGACTTCCCTCATCACAAGCAACCCATCCAAAACAGCCAGATCTGAATGATGTTACCATAAATTTCTAGGCAAATATTCTAGTTACTAAATATGGCTTGCTTTTATTGGGGAAAAAATAACTGGAACATCTGCTGCAACAGACGGGTATGAAGATACTCTCTTTGGAGGCAGTATTCACTAACTGAAGCAAAAGAAAAGGTCCAAACTGCTTCTGAGTTCCTGGAGCTAACAGAAACTTAAGTGAATGTTGCTGTGTGTCAAGGAAGAACCTTATAAAAATAGGATGACTGTCATCCAGTATCTCATTTCCCCTGGTTCCTCTTACCCAGCCGAGACTGTAATGTTCCATCATCTGTTGAGGCCATATCATTGAGTCTCAGGAGTCCTCGACCTCTTTCCACCCAAGACTGAGAGCTTTTATCAAATACAAACAGCTTGCACTGAATCTGTAACAGAAAATATGTCTATGGCATAGTGGTTGATTGAAGTAATAATATATTTCTTAGTCACCTACAGTTGAGTAAAAAATATTCAGATTTCATACTGGAATTTTTAATTGTTTATAGCTGTGGAAATCAAAACAGTCATCCTCTCTTTTGCAATAAATTTCTCAAAATATGCTGTTTTCATCAAGTTTTACTAAAAGAGGCTATGTATTCTTAAAGAATAAGAGGGTTCAAGATCAAAACAACAAGTAATTTTCAGGTAATATATAAATTTTCACAGAGGAAACTTAATGTCATAGGAGACTGCCTTATATCAGTTAATTCTTTTAAAAGCCTTAGGTACACACTGCACCACTGAATATGTTGCTGGAAGACTCAGTAAATATAATGAAAGCAAAGCAAAATTCTTCCTGTAAGGAAGCAAAGGATGGACAAACATGCTAGCTCATTATCGATTCATTATCAAAGCCTGAACAACACAAAGTCATTAATAACTGAGGTTATTAACTGAGGGTTCAGACGTTATAAAATTCAAAAGGTCTATGTATTTTTTCCAACAGTAGGAATACTGAAGGATCTTGACCTACAAGCTCCCTTTTTCTTCCTTGCCAAACATCTCTATATCACCCCCTCTAATCCAATTTTACTGTTACTGCTGAGGCTTTATACCTCAAACCATCACTCCTCAAGCTCCCCACAGATGAGCATGCACTAAGTGGAAAAGATACTTCCATTTTCCTTCCTTTCATTTCTCATCTTCTTCACGCCAAAACATCTAGCTCTGTATGTTTCTGCAACATTAACATAGTTCTGTCTGTACAAGTCCCATTTGGAATTTTAATGCATTACATTTCATAAGAAAAAAAGAATTAAAGTTAAGCAAGAGATCTGTTAAATTACAACATATTCAGGCAAGTCAGTCCTCTACTAAGTATGCAACTGCCAAAAGTTGTAGTTTTTCTAAGTGAAACAGGATTCTTATCTTTTCAGTGTCTTGTTCAATTACGTGAAGCACCCAGACATTTCTGAATTAAAGAGAAACAGAGATGTACCAGAAGAACATTTAAAGACCATTTATGTCTGGTAAGAAGAAGTCCAAGAAGGCAAACATTATAGAGTACTATTTTTAAGGTAATACAAGTGTAACTGATAGGCATTAGATACTGACAGTGCAACTGTTTGGTCTCAGAAGAATAGGGCATTGTGTCTGTAAGAATAAAAAAGTTATCCTTGAAAATAACACAATTCAAATGCTGAGAAACACAATATCTCAAGGAAAAAAACTAAATTATAATTGGAGTACAAAGAGAGATGGGAAAAAATACATACACCACTTCATTTTATATGAAAACCCTGCATGTTTTTCTTAAGGATACACTACAGTTAGTAAGTATATTAAAGTTAATTAATAACTACAATGTTAAATGTATCTCTATTAAAATCAGCAGTCTAAGTCATGACCAAATATCCTTCTACAACATCACTAATTCAATTAAGTTTCTTAAATCAAATTCCTGAGTGTTTGTGATACAGTTTCTATTTCGCAAGGAACTAGACTGCTGGCATAAATAGTCCATTCCAAATTTTAGAAAATCTTCAGTAGTACAACAATTAAAGAACTTAAAATATTTAATTAATTTAAATTTTCTTCAAATAATTGTCTCACAAAAAATAGAAGCTTCTATGTGATGGATTCAGGAAAGTATGCTTAAGATACACCTGGATGGCCTATATGCTAAAATTTATTCATAAAGAGGAAATTAAAAAACAATGGATAACAAGTTAATAAATAAGGATCTGATATAAATATCTAAAATTTGCATTTTAACACAAGAAAATACATTAGAGATATAGAGGAAGGCTGAATTGTAGGGAATCAGATGGTGTGCATTCACTGGACATCTGTTACGTGGGGTCAGAGACAGAGATGACACAAACTCTCAGAGATCCAGGCAACAACAGCAATGGTTTATTATGCTGGCCTGCTGATATAGGGGGCTTGAAACTTCCTGGTGTAAACAGCTGATTGGTTGGGATCTCTCTCTGCCCAGATCTCTGGCCAGTGGTGTGCTTGCATCTAAGCCTGGACAGGGTTGGCTGAGGATCCCCTGTGTAGATTTAAATCCAACCTATCTGTGGACTTGTTACTGTGACAGACATCCATATGAATCCCCACAAACTCAAAGCTCCTCTATCCGTTTCTTACCTGTAACACGTTACTTTCAGCTTCCTCCCCAGTAATCACTTCTACCTTCGCTAATAAACACTTCCTTGCTGTTGCTTTAGTATAGGCTGCTGCAGACTCTGCCAGTGATTCTGAAATATTATTAGCTGAACAACATTTTGAGAGTCTGAGAATGATTATCATAAAATTTTGTAAGATATATAAAAGTCTCACACAAGTACACGAGAATTTTGAGACCCTTTGAAATGTACAGAAAACAGACTTTAATAGAACACATTAAAAATTACTGAAATTTAAAGCAGAAGTTAAAGCTTGTCTTTTAATACTTGTTTTACAAGCATAAGGAACAAAACAGACATTCTCAAGAAGTTTTATCCATACATGCAATAGTTCAAAACCTTTGCATGGACACTTCCTTATCTGTAGATGCTCCAGCAGTACTGATACTCTTGCTAGCCATACAGCTATGCCTACACATGGACAGTGCACTTAATTTTCTCCTTCCATTTGGGCTTGCAAGCAGTTTACTGAAGAAAACCCATGGTTCCCAGAATTTCTGTAATATCTTGACAATTTGAAGTCATAGAATCCAGCAACCAGTTCTGAGTTCAAGCAACATGTGGGGCACCCACTCAATGCAACATACATTTGACTCTGGAATTCAGTCACTTGAAATGAAATAGAATTGTTAAAAAAAGTTTGCTACATTTCTCCTACGTTCTCTACCAAGTCCTACTAACAGTTCTGTTAATTCCCTCTAATTTTATTCCATTGCAGATACTCCCACAACCACAGACTGAGAATGAAAAAGAAAGTGCAGCCTGCACATGTTTACTATTAGAGGATCTACAGCATCCAGCAACTTCCACACCCAGCCTGTATCTTTGGTTACAGGAGACAGTAAAGGCAACATAAAAATCTTATGTTTTTGAAAAGTAACACAATATTGAAAAATACAGTAATTTAAAAACGGATTAACTACCATTCCTAATATAATATTTTGGTTTTCACCTTTTTCTGGCGTGGCCTCCTGAGAAGACGATTCAGACCCAGACTCTGTAGCAGCATTCTCCTTATTACTCTCTGTACTACCTTCATTTGATTTTGGTGGGCTCTATCACAGAAATAAAGAGGAGGTGAACAGAAGGGAGAAAACATACACTAATCCTGCTAAACAGGACTAGTGATCAAGTACTGAGGGTAGCTCCAGTATTTATAAACCATATGGCAAAAAAAAATAATCTCATGGACAACATGCTTTCACAGTCAAAACTATCCTACTATCTTAGCCAAGGAACTGAATGGAGTGTGCTGCAGCACAGGAATATAAACAACAGCAAGAAACAATGAGGTACTAGAAGTTATTCCTTAGGTTGGTACATCATGAACAGCATCTCCAGAATCATACCCCAGTCCTGAGGCAGCTGCTTTAATGCTGGGCTTGAAATCCCATCTGGGGGGAGTCACATTACTGAACTGCTCTGAATTTTGAGGACAAACGTAAAATACCTTCTAATACTTATACTCCAATAGCCATTTTAAAGCAAGGAGCTGTGTCATAAAATGCTTGGGCACAAGAACCATGTGCACTACAGAGAGGGCACTGAATCTCCTTACACTGAGAGCTTGAAAGGGAAACCCTGGAAACTATTGCTGGGCAGACAATAGCTTATAATGAACTTCCCGTGCTGCACTCAAAGTAAGTTACCTTCAAATGAAATGACTGAAAAAACGCCACAATCAAGTGAGAAGTATAATTAAAGGCTCTCAAAATTCCTGAGTGAGAATCCATAACAAACTGCTGGCAAAATTACAACATATACATGGTGGATACTCACTAGGACTCGCTCACTCATGTTCTGTCCAAAAACAAACTTGTTGCTAGATGCATCTGCACTGTTCGTAGAGTTCTCTACACTGAAAAAAACCCAAGAAACAAGCCAGGTTTTACAAGATAGAAAATAATATCTTTTTTATTTTCTACTAATAAAATTTCTCAGAAAGTGAGTGATTGTCACTGTCTTTAAGAAAGTAAGCACACAAACCTAGGTAAAAATTAATCCAACCTAACATGAGAGCACATTCTAGTTTTACAGAACAAGAATTCTCTCAGAATGACAACAAATTATTTTTTCTCTGTCAAAATCATCTCCTTCAGATAACTACTAACATACAAAGCAATGCTGAATGCTGAGGGCTTATTGTCTAATCATGTAACATACTTTTTTTTAAACTGTTTTTAATTTTTTTAAACTGTATTCTACATGTACAGATTTGAACTATTATACACCTTTAGGTCAATTTTTTCGGAAACTGAACAAACAAAAACAAAAGCATTTGCAAGATCATAACTGAAGCAAAGGCAGCAGGGATAAGTAATGCCTTTTATCAGACTAGCTGCAACACCACAGACTCTCCAAGAAGTTTCACAATCAAATATCAGCCTTTACTTCTTCCTTACAGAATAAACATCTTCCTCCCATCAGTATTTATATTAACAGATTTTAAATCCTATTTAGGAAGGACAGGAGTTTTATTCTTTTACAGACAAAAGACTTTAAAAGTCATTGTTCCTGTCCCTTCCCATCAGGCAGACCTTATTAAGACACCAGCTTGCTCACAGAGTGAACATACAAAAGCAGACCATTCCAATCAAGCCTACGTGCATTTCACCAAGTTTAGAAAATGGGGACTCGCATCTACATGATTCAAGTGAAACCAAACAAACCTTTAAATTGTACACGTAGAGTTGCTACTTCTGATTAAAGAGATTCCTAGAACAAAGAAGATCCTCAGTAGAAGATAATTTTACCTCCTAAGGGAATTAAATACCACAGTTCTGAACTCCAAATGTTGACAGGGAACTCAATGTGGCCTACTAATATCTGCCATGCCACCTAGCACATTTACAGTTTTTAAAGAATTTACAGTGTTACACAAAGGGAGGAGTTTCCTTTTACAAGTTGATTACCATAATGCTTTGCCATCTCATCAGAAAACCAGACCCAGCTCCCCTTAGAGACAATATTGTTTTTAAGAGAAGTTCAAACCTAGGTTTCTCGCAATTGACTCACCAAGAATAAATCTTCCCAAAGTAAAGACTCAAATAAAATGACAGTAGGTGTCACATGAGTTGAAAAATGCGAGAAAATATTCTGGTATTTGAAGGCCACATATTAGTAGTTATTGTCTGCCAAATCTGATTGATTAAGTCTAACTGTGTCTATTGGAAAGACACTGATCTGGCATCAAGAGGGCAAAGGTGTTCTCTACCTCTCCAGTACAACATCTGAAAAGTTCAGCATCGAAAGTTCATTGACTGCAAAACAGCCTACTGCCTCCTTCATGGTGAACAACAGGATCTTAAAAATGCCAAATATAAAGACAAAGAAAGCACGTATTGGTGCTTTTCCTACAATTAATTCCTTGCCTCAATCTGAATTTCAGCTTATGCCAGGAGCAGAGATGTTGCTCTGCTTCATCACTCTTGGTGGGATTTCCCCTCACATTTTTCCATGAATTCACAGCTCTGCATCTTCTGCTTTCTTATTCTTTACACTACTTAAATTTTTTGACCACTACTAAGCCAGCATCTTCACAGAGATACAGATTTCATGTATCACTACCTTAGCCTCAAGTGAAGGCTGTCAGCTCAGAGGTCATTGCTACATAAGACAGGATTAGCAGTTTTCTCCTGGCTGCCTTGCTTTACCTATACATCACGTTTCTTCTGATGTTACTGATGTTATTGTTATTCTTTAGAAGTTCTCTCAAAAACCTCCCACAGTTAGGCTCCTACTTATTCATACAGGCCACTCTGAAAAGGTTACTATAATGGAAAAAATTTAACTATTCTTCCTTTTATCTGTATCTTATATGAAACCTACTGAACAACACAAATACAGTGCAGATCTCTGTTTCTGATCATTCATGAGAAGAATGTCATGCTTTTTGGTTTCATGCCTCTCATGTCATGCTTTTTGGTTTTTTGAAGAGGTGTTGGTGAGAATGTGGTCAAATAAATAATATCAAATGCATCTCCCTTGAAGAGATGATTGAGGATTCCCCCAGATCTTTAGATTGCCATCTCATTCTTCAGAAGTCTAGGTTCCCACTGACCCAGTCTAAGCCCTGCATCCAATAAAGAGCAGAATTATACCAAATTTTCAATAAGGAAAATAAAGAGTAAGGAGAACTGTTACATTGGTTTCCCTGTAGTCTCACCTGGAACTGATGTACTGTAGAAAATAGTTTGTTGCAGAAGGTATATCTGATGTCAGAAGGCCAGCATTCTGCACATCGGCAGTTTCATTGCTTTCATCTCCTAGCTAGAAAAAGAACAAGTATATATCAATAATTTTAATTACGAAATTTTCAACTCACTCTACCTAAAGACAAAGTTCATCCACAAATGCTTTCTACAATAAAACAAGATATGTCCTAATATTACACTTTCTTTCAGCATGCAAGGAAACCTGAGCTAACCTGTCTTCAAGAGGAGGTACTAACAATCCAGGTCAGTTATTCTACGCACAAGTTTAAGCCCAAGCTCAGCCTATTTTTCCATCTTTTCTTTGAAGTCTTGGTAGCACGGGAACAGCTTAGGACCACATTTCAACTTCATTCTAACCCAAAAAGTAAAAGAAAACACCACATTCTACTGAGCTTTAGCTGTTACTCATGATTGCAGTAGATGCAATTTTTTCAAAAAAACTTATGTTACTTAACAGAATTCATTTATTAAATGTCCAGAAGACTAGTTTTATTAAACAGACAACTCTGCTGTGTTCATAGTTCTTAGTTTTACATATATTCATAAACTCTTAGTCAAGAGAACAAACATGTGTTTACCTTAACTCTATCTCGTAAATTTTGCCCAAAAACGAATGCTTGCTGTGCATTTAGTTCAACCTTCTCAGAGCAGTCATCATCTGAAGTATTGTTGGATTCCTTTTTCTGACATTCTGCTGTCTAAAGAAATGGAAAAAGGTAGCCAAAGAAGTTGAGTTTCTTTAAATAAAAACACCTTATGACAAGGTGAGTCACACATTCATTTACAATGACAAGCCAATAACACTTTCAGATCCACAAGGGATGTTTTGCATTTAAATGTCTCTGCTGTTAAGTGTTTTTCTTAGCAAATCACAGAATAGTTAAGGTTCAAAGGAATTTCTAACGAGCACCTGGTCCAAACTCTGTTCAAAGCAGCACCAAGTTCAAAATTCTTTTAAGCTGCCCAAGATCTCGTATCAAGTTTCAAAAACAATCCACGTGACAGTTTTACATTTTGGTAGTCTGGCTCTGAATCACGATTTTAAAGGTTTAAGATTTTAGCTAAGGGTTAGAGCCAATTCATATTGAAGTTAGATACACCAACAATAGGTTAATAATTATTAGATGCTTAAGCTAAAGCTAATTGTTATATTACAAATAATCTCACGTGTAGAAGGAAGTGGAGCAAGTGAACGATTATAGGAACATACTGAAACCAGCAGAACAATGCCCAGCACCTGGACTCTATGTCAATCCATCATGAAGCAGGGGGCCGTGGATCATGCCAGAGGGTCACAGAGACCTGACAAAGACCTTCCTGACTTCATTCCTGGGACCACTGACCCAGTTCAAGACCACCAACCCAATTCAAGAGAAGAACTGAAGGACTAATAATCTCATTTTAATACAAAGCAGGAATGGCAGGTGCTGGGGTTATGCATATGTATTATTTTGGGAAATAAATAGAAGGCAAAAATCCTTGTGTGATGTGGTCATGCATTTCGGGGACAACCCCCCCACCCCGTGCCACCCGCCGGCGTAATAAACATACTACTTTCAAACTTTAATTAGTTAGAGAGTCTTTGTCTGCGATTTTCGGTTTGAACAATTCAGTTCAATGTTCAACTACACTAAGTAAGACAGTTATGTCCTAAAACCCACCTGAAATCCCCTTCACACCACATCTGCAGCTTCTCACCTGTTTAATAGACACTTCCTTATTTTATTCTCATCTTGCCATCACCTATCACTTGAGACCTGAGAGCTCTCTCCAATTCACCTGTCCTAGTCCAAGCAGAACATACTCAGCTTTTTCATTCTCTCATCACTCCTCTTGTGCTCCAGTCACTAGTCACTTGAGTGATTTTTAAGTGTTTTTCATGTAGTGTCAAGCCCCAAACTACATATGGTATTCCTGATGCCATCTGCCAGTGGCACTAAAAGAGAAAGATCACTTCCTAAGCCTAATGGTCAGTATGTTGGAAGGCAGGGGCTCTTCAGCAGGATCTCAGCAGGTTGGAAAAACAAGCTGAGAAAAACTAGCTGACGGTTAGCAAATGCAAAGTTCTGTATCTGAAGTGAAAGAACCCATGTGTCACAAGGACTGAAGAGGGACTGTCTAGAAAGGAGCTGTGCAGACAAGTCTTTGAGATCCTGATACTGCATGAAAAATGTTGAGACAAGTTCGCACATACAGAATTTATTAGCAGATCTATAGCTGATAGTATTGCTTCTAAGGGTGAGAGTCATTTTATTTTGGAAGAAGGGAGATCAAAAAGGGAAGGAAAAAGAAAAACTTCACTTTGGCCAGCCATAAAAACTAGTAATGAGTTCCCTAGACAGGCATCTTCCCCCTGAGTGTCCTCTCCAGTGGAGCAGGTGGTACTCCCTAATAACCAAATTCCCATAGTAACTATATAGTTTTCTTTGTTATATGCTCAGACTTCCTGGGGTTTTGGGTTTTTTTCTACTTATGGTGCTGTTGATGCTGATGGAAGTGTGCCTTGCTGAGAGGCAACTGCTGTATGCGGGTCACTCCTGAGGCTTTGTGTGTGCATAGCGTTGGGTCCTCCCATCAGTGTTAAAAGCTATGGAGTAGGAAGTTAGGACAGAAGCAGGAAGGAGTGATTCCCATGCAGGTTGCAATTGTTTTCCAACACTACTTTAGAGTTTTGTAAGTGAAAGGCTCTGAGTATAGTGGAACAAGAACTATGGTATGGGAATAATCAGGAAATGTGCCACCACAGCGTGTGCAGGGAGAAGTCACAAAGCCACTTGTGGAAAGCAGGTGGCAGAGGTGCAGAATAGAAAGTCCTTGGGAGAACAAAAAGCTCAAGAACCTTCAGGTGCTGTGCAGAAGTGATGAACAATAGATTGAACATGAATAAGTAGTGTATCCTTTTATTGATTAAGAGGACTTACGGGCTGCTTTACTAAAACTGCTTTCTCCTTCCCACAGTATAGTAGTATCCACAAACATAACAAGATTTATTCCACCTTGCCAGGTTGTTTCTGTATATGTTGAACAGTCCTTAGGAATGCCTCTAGTGATTGACACTTGTCAGACTTCCAATCACTGGCTGCTATCCTCAAAGCTCACTGCTTCAGCCAATTTATCACCCATTTATAAATTCCACTCAAGCAGTACAGCTCTCTCCATATTGGCCACGACAATGATACTTCAGACCATACAAAGATTTTTGCCTAAAGTCAAAATCAACAAGTAGGGCTCTCTGAAAAGCAAATAATCTCAGAGGATAAAAACTCATCAGGTTGGTCTCTGTTTTATCCATGCTGGCTGTTCTCAATCCCTTTAAGGTGCCTCAAATCCTAGGACTCCTTCACTAGAAAGGGAGAGGAAGGAGATGAGCCATTTCTACTTTCTTGGAACTTCTTTCTTGCCATTTGTGGAAAGGTGTGCCATGCTTTCTTCTTTCCAAGTAACTGGGACCCACCACAGTACCACAACTCTCTGAGGACAGCTAGTGGTCTCACACAAGCACCCCTCAGCTCCCTGTCCTGAGCTCATGTTCTTCCCAGTACAACACTGGCACAACACTGTATTTTGGATCCAGGATGAGAATAATCTTCATCACACACTGGTATTTTGGTTGTGGCACAGTTGTGCTCACCCCAAGTCAAGGACTTCTCTGTGTCTCATGCTCTGCCCGCAAGGAGTTGCACAAGAAGCTGGGCGGGGGGAGGGGAGCACAGCCAGGACAGCTGACCCGAACTGGCCATTCAGATATTCCACACAATAAAACATCCTGCCCAGTGTGTAAACTGGGGGAGCTGCTGGTGAGGGGCTGATGGCTGCTGGGAGACAAGCTGGGCACAGATAGCGAGTGCTGAGCACCTACACTGGACATCACTTCTTTTCTTTGTGTTTTATCTGTCTCTCTCCCCTTTTCATTACAATTATTATTGTTATTATACTTAACTCTGTTTCAACACTTAAATAACTATTCTTATCTCAATCCACTAGCTTTACTTTTTTCCTGATTCTTCTCCCTATCCCAGCTGAGTAGAGGGAGTGAAGAAGTAACTCCATGGTACTTGGCCGCCAGCTGGGGTTAAACCATGACTCCTCCCTCTGCACCCATGGATACATCCTGTCTGGTCCTATGGACCAGTGTATGTCAAATTGTCTAAAACAGTCCTTAATCAAATTTAGTGTAATGATTTGCTCTGTAAAGCTTCCCCTAAAAAGAGGATTTGGTAGACCTGACAGCAGACCTCTTCAGTAGAAAACAAGACAAAGGCATTGAGTACCTCAGATTTTTCTTTTTTTTTTCACCACTAGGTTCCCTTTAACATTTTGCAGAAGGCCTACGATTTTCCTTCATTTTACCTCTGCTGCCATTACCACTGGAAGCCTTGCTTGCAGCTTTTCATTCTCCGTAATTCCCAATTCCAGCCAAATTTAGGCTCTCCCAGTTCTCCCACACATCCAGGCAATCCTTCTGTATACTTCTCAGGTGTCTTGACTGCTTTCACAAGATACATACACATTCTCTTTCTGGATTTAAGGAGCTCCCAAGCCCATACATGCTGGCCTCCTCCCAAACTTGCACAGTTTCAAGCGCTTTGGGATACGTTATTCATTCTCATGTTTGTCCATGCAGGTAATGAGCTCTCATGAGCTCTGCTGTCCTTCAGAATCCTACCAACCAGCTCAATAAACAACCTGAAGCCTGGTGAAGGTTCACTTTGATCTCCCTCTTGCTGGCTTCCCCTCTGATCTTTATCTATAAAGCCTTGACCAATTCAGTGCCTTCCCAAAACAAAGCCTCTGCATTCACACAGTTTCTTTTAGCATAGTGGAACCTATCCTTGTCTGTCTTTTCTTTCCAGCTTTATTTCCTAAAATATTTATGTCTGTCACCTTGAGTCTCCTCCTCCAACTTACCTTGTCTTCAGAGTCTGAACTTTTCAATGTTGCATCACTTGGTGATTCTGATGTGGCTGCAGAATCTGGAGGGATATTTACACCATTGGTGCCACTGCTGAGAACTGTAACACAGAAACAAAAACCCAAAAAAATACACGTGAACTCTCTAGATATTTAGACTGTCATAAAATTTTTCTTATGCAAATAGAATGTAGTTTTCTTGTTTAAGTCCATTAAACGTTGTAATGTAAACTAAAAATTTCCCATAGTACTTTGCAAGAGACATGAGGACCACAATTCAGCAATTCTTAGCAGAATCAAAATTCCAAATGCAGAAAACCCAGTCAGCAAATTAATCTATACAAATGTTGTAAAGACTTCAATATGTACAACTAATCTAATACTGTTCACAGCCAGCACGGTTTGTCTTCAGATTGATCTACCTGCTCACATACTGAAAATTTTACCCCAATACTAAGTCCTCTGTAGAGTCCAATCTGTGTCAGGAGGCATGTCAAGAAATCAAGCTAGAAATGTTAGGTTCTATGCCAGACTCTGCAATAACTGAAGTTACTCCTGTTTCTGTTCAACTAAACTTCCACATAACAAACGGCATCAGGCTGGGGAAACATGGGGTTTAGGATAGAGGGACTTTAAACAGCTTTTCGCATTAACTTCCACACTTTTACCATGTCTATTTCCATCAGCTACATCAAATTCCATAATTCCATAATACAATAAACATTATATGAATGACCAAACTTAAAAATTAAAATTCTATGTTCAGAATTAAATTTGTACTTCAAAGCCCCAACAGCAAAATGGTCCCCAAGCCCAGAGGCCCCTCTCACTGATTTAGGTACGTCATTGTTGATCAATTACCAGTAACAGCTTATTACACCATGGTCAATGCTGTCATTTGAGATTCACTGCTACACCACACTCTTAGAAGTCATTTTATTTCAAAACTTAAGTATGGATTACACCAAAGTTAGAGGCCTGGCAACATCAGACAGCCACCCTACCCAAGATGTGAAGGTTCTACTATGCTATCCTTCATGTAATACAGATATACTTACTATTTAGGATATTTCTTTTCTGAAAGGAGAAAACTAGAAAAACCAAGGTGGGTGTTGAGTAAAAGCAAGCCACCACATTAACCAAATTCAATGTTTTTGTTCTCTCTCCACTGTATTTAGAAAGCAAAAGCATCATTTACCCATCTGTGAGAAAGCTTTTGGCTGCGGTGCCTGTAGTACTGCTGGACGGAGCACACTTCGCTGCTGTTCCTTTGGTTTCTGGCTAGGGAGACCTGCAAGCGCAAAGTTTTTTCAAGAAGTATAAAGTTTTAAATTTGGAAAATTCAGCTTCATCTGATCTTCTCTAACTGCTTCCAACAGAACACAATTAAAAACAGAAACTAGAAAAGCTTCTACTCACTTCTTTTCCATCCCTCCTTACTCAGCTTCAAAAGAGAGTTAGTCCCAAATAGGGAAGACTATTTCCTAGCCTAAAAAGACACTTTAAAATACATTGTCCACCTTATTCAGGAAAGCACAGAAAGAAAGTAATTCAGAAATAAATGCCAATATGTAAGAGAATTCCAGTAAACCTATTTATGCACTGACATTTTATTCAACTACACATTACAAATCTTCTTTTCTCCTTCTAATAAAGTAATGTCCAGATAGTAGTAAAATATTTCTTTATCCGTGCAATCAATCAAACATATTGGTACTGTAATAATTGTGTTGCGTCATTTAATAACCTTTTGGCTTTCTGAATTAAACTGGCCTCTTTGGTTGTTACAGTAAGAGGCACAGCCCTACAACTCTAATTCTGCTATGATTCAAAAAGCAAATTGACCTTAAACAACCTAATTAAAAAACCCCCGAACATTGTAACATCAACTCTAGAAGGTTATGGCAAGCCCAGAAAATTCAGTTTTCTGGGCTTGCCATAGGTCAAGAAGAACCCTTGATCCAATAAATACTGCAACAGAACTCACTCATAGCAATTAGTTCCATTTCAGGTCACCCATATTAAAAGGGCATGACATCAGATTATAAAGCTATCCAAAGTTCAAACACTCATAAACTCAAAACAGCTTGTTCCTTTCTTAAATTTACCACTCTTCCTTCAAGTGAAATGAAGTTTCCACATAGTGATGCAATAATAGCTTTCATTACCTATATAGTTTTGGGTTTGTTTTTTTCCCCCTCAAATTCCTAAAAATTTGTAATACTATCATCTTTCTGATAGTGGCTGGGTCTACATCAGTAAACGGGAAACTCAGTCATAGCCAACCTGTAGTGCAGAACAGGCATGATCATGGACCTGCCACTTACACTGCCACCAAAAGCCAGGGAGAGAAGAAGTGGGCACTCTCTTGACACTTCCAGCTGCCCTGGCCTGGTCGCAGACTAAACACTCAGTGATGGCCAGAACTTGCTCAAGGCACTCGCTGAACACCCCTTTTCTTATGGTTTGCTACCAAAGGAATAAAATTCAATGTCTGGAAGATAACTCCAAGCACAAACAGAAGCTTGCTAAGCAGCAACAGCTGGGTGATGCGCTTCAAACATGCACAGCTGAGCCAATGCAAAACATGGATGCATCCATATGCATTACACAATGGATATGGGCACAACCACCCCAGAGAAGACAAGATTTTTTTTCTGCAGACACATAGGTATTGCCACCTTCTATTTACCACCTTCTACAGCTGATTGATGAAATTACTAACTAAATAAAATGCTTGAGCAGGTTTCTTTGTACTGTCGCAGTAAACAGTCAACTCACCTGCACTAGGTGCCTGACCATGGATAAGTATTGGTGGCTTCAGCCGGAATCCACTGCTCTTTTCCTCTGGAAATGAAATACAAAATTACAAGGACAGAGCTGTAACATATTAGAAATAGCCATTCAGTCATAAAATTGCTCAGGTTTTCCCCACTGTAACAACCCAAAAGTTCTATAAATATGCAAAGTTATTAGGAGCTTTACAAATAACAAATTCTCTTCTTCTGAAAGAAACCTGAATTTCCAGTGATCATCACAGCAAATATACACCTCAAAGAAACACATGGTATCGCAAGCAAGAAGTTCAATTTTTTTTTCAGAAGAAACAGGAAAAAGGCTGTGTTCACCAGAGAAATGGGACTCCTTCTGTGAAGGACTTAATAAAGATAATAAAGGTTTTAAGTGAGAATCAAACTAAAGAAATAACAATCAAAATTATGACTGAATGTGACAGCTGCTAACAAGTATCTAATTGCTAATGATCATAAACTAAGTTAAACTTAATTGCTTAATGTTAGTTTCTTGTAATAAGTTTTTACTCATGCTTTTGTAGTATGAACATAAAAAACTCCTTTGCTCACACTCACTAGTTATGGTTTTTAAATTAAATATCAAATCTCAAAAAAATTATAAATCTACAGCTCTTAAAAACTGAGTTCCTTACAACTTACAAAGAATAATTATACTGTTTGCCTTTTAGGGGCTTAGTATCTGTACTCAGAATAAGACAACTCAGGATCTTACAGTCTCACTGTGCTTGGTTATAAGCATATGATATTGATGTGCAGAACAGGCATGATACCAACACAACCAAACCAGAACGATGGAGACTAACAAAATTAGCAGTTCTGTCAACACAGGGTTCATAGATCATAGCTGAACACATGACCATGCTTTATGCTTGGTTTGCTTTTCAATATAAAAGAACACTTTTCTGAAGTAGATATATGAAACTTTTCCAAAGGTTTTATTGTGAGGCTAGCAGGAAAGGGTCATACGGCAGTATTCTACCATCACTACCAAAGCATTCAACAACTTTGATATTATTTTAATTACCTCCAGCAATGGTGATGTTGAACAACAAAGTGAGCAAGAGAACAGCTCTAAGATCAGAACCATCATCACTTCTGTTCTCACAGACAGGGTCTTACTTCTGAAGTACTTTAGATCACAACAAATTAACAACAGAAATATTTTTTCAAGAAAAATGCAAAAAAATTAGGAAGCTCACCTGGTTCTGAGTCAGAATTGCCTGCAGAGGGTTCACAAAAGCTTGATGGCATAAAGACATTGTTCTTTGTTACTGCAGCCAAGGAAAAAGAAAAAAAAAGGGAAGTTGTGGATGTTGTTCTTTATTATAAACCAGTTCCCAGAATTCAAACTGAAGTAATTTTTCTAATAATTTGTTTTATTTTGGTTTTATTTCTTCTAAATTAAAACAGCATTACAGCCAAAGTAGCAAACAAGCCATTGCCCATAAAATCCTCTCAGTGTCTCCTGAAATAGACAAAGAAAAAATTTCATTTTTTCTGAATCCTGTATAAATACAGGATTCCCAATCTGAACTGTATCTGAATTAGGAATTAGAAGTGGCGTTAGTATATATAATAGCATTGCAAAATGTATAATACCATTTCCAAGGGCCCCTGAGCAGAGAGAGCAGAAAGTTGTGTAATGCCTGCTAGAGAGTAGGCATGAACACCTGCGCTCTGATGGACCGCACTGTTTTCACCAAGAAGCAACTTAGGTTTGAACTACCCTGCAAAGACAAAACTCCTACAGAAACAGAGAAGAGCACATCAGAGTACCATCAGATGTCACCTCAGCAGGATAATAGTCAACCAAAGGAAAAAAATATTTGAAAAAACAGGCAAAAGACAGCACCTCTTTTCCACCCTTTTCTGGGTCTTAAAGAAGCAAACAATAGGGAGTTTGTTTGACACCCTGCCCAGCAGTTCTAGTACTTTTGGTATTATACAAAAATCATAATCCAGTTTATAAAATAGGACAATCAGAAGGAGACAGATTCTCTAACAGATAATTTTGCATGAAGTAAAGCATTGTAGTATATACTGGCTTTTTTAGTTTTTATGCAGCTGTAGAAAAAGTTCAAGTATGTTGAAAAGAGAAAAGAAGCTCATCTCTGAACACCATTGTACTAAAAAATATGCTATTTGCCTTTTATAATTAAGTCTGAAAATTTTTTTCTTTTTTCCTTAAATTCCACCTTCTCTCTTTTTACTATTGTCTGCCTTAAGCTTAAACATGACACAGTTTTCATGTAAGCAAAATTTCCCTATTCTTGAGAGAAACATAATCCCTCCAAAAAAATAAAAAAAAATTTAAAAATAAAAAAAAAATAAAAAAAAGAAGGTGGGAAAGTAAAAGATTTTCTGGAAACCAAAGCCATTGAATAATGTCAGCAATATTCAAAAAGGTCTTCATGAAACTTGCAATTCAAATCAAAGTTGTCACTGCTTGAGAACAACACACATCAAATGAGAAGAAAGGTGTCAATAAATCACCACATCCTCTCAAAATTCATTAACCAAGCAGCGGCTTGAAAAAGGATACTGGACTCCTGGAATATCCAGTATTTAACCAAGGAAGAGTTGAGTAAATTGTTTTCCTCCACTTCCTAACAGATGTAAGCACAGAGATTCTAATCTTATACAACAAAGACATAGCGGAATGCAAGTGTTAAGAGACTATGAGGAACCTGGTTATACGCATACTATTATTCTCACAGAAAAATCTACAGAACCCTGTCTTCATTATTTTTGCACATTCCTTTACTAAGAGTGGTTAGCAAACAGATAGCAGCAACACTGATCATCCAATTCACAGGATGACATCTGGAGACCCACTGAGCTGCCCAACAGAAAATTTGGATCTGAAAGAGAAGAGCTTCATCCCCTGACTAGCATTGGTGCATGAATTTAAAATGGTATGTCCATAAAGTATCAGCAACTACATCTTGGATTTCACAGTCATTTATTTCTTTCAAATTAAAATCAAAACAACTAGGCTTTCACCTTTCAGTCACATCTCCAGATTGTGCTGCATAGGAGAGGAACATTTTTTTACTTCTTTCTCTCATGGTATGTCATCTTCTTTGTTTCAACATAAGACAGTAGAAATAAAGTAGCAGTCTCAAAATCTGCCTCAAACACTGACATAACTGAAATAACTGTTGATCAAAGCTAAAACCTTCATATGATCTGTGAGGAGAGATGGCACAAATCAAGACTGTTCCTGTGAGTGAACAAATATCAAATTCCCATGCAAGGGAATGTGAATTCACTGCCCTGACTGTGCACAGGCTGTGGTCATTCTCTCTTGCATATGTCAGGTGCTTAAGAAGTGCACTGAATCCTCCCCATTTTAAAAGTAATGGGAGAAGAGAAAAGCGGACTAAAACATGAGTTGAGACTTGAAAAACTTCCCTGGCAGCAGAGTAACTAAGAAAAAGGTAGCACTTATATAACTTGGAAAAAGCGACCTAATCACAGCAAATCAAGAAGATTTCTGGTTAATTCTGCAATTTAACAGCACAATAGTAAAAGGTAAAACTACAAATACACATAAACTTACAGATAGAAAACATTTTTAAAAACTATCTGTAAGCTCCTTTGGGCTTCATCAAATTTGCTAACATGAATACATGGCTGCTGTGGTCTTAACCCAAAGCACAACAGACAGTAATAAGACTGCCTACATGACTGGAAAAAGAATTTCTAGGTAGGAAAACTATCCCTTTATTTATAATAGCATAGCAGCATTTACCTGACTGAGAAGGAGGGAACTGATTCAAAGATGAAGTTCTCTCTCGTTTTACAGGTGGACAGTAGCTTCCATCCTCTCGATCAGATTCTGTAGAAAAAACTTTATTAGAGAAAGCGCAAAACATCCCAGCAAGACACACACTCACAGCTTTTAATTTTACAATAAAATCTCTTACCATCTCCATCTTCTGGACTTGATCCATCTGCAGATCTCTGAAATCAGATTACACTGATCAAAGAAAGATCACATACTGAACATTTCAGTCTCTTCTATTTGATCCAAATGTTTTAAACATCAGTTAGGAGAATTTTTCTTTAATGTCAATGATACACACTAACGCAATAACCTTCCGTGATTTATATGTGGGCATAGAGTTTCACACAGATACTATCAAAAGCAATTAATTCAAAATATTTCATTTACAAGTAAGATTCCCGAAGATTCCCAAGCACTAATATCTTTAGGGACTGTGTAACAATTACTACAGTTACATTTTCTATATACTGAAAATTTGAAAATGACAGTTTTACAAATTGGTTTCATTTTTAAAATATGAAGTTTCAAGCTCAACATAAACATACCCATTATTTGTGAGTTCATTCCAAAGCACTTTACCTAATTACTAAGTGACATTAGTTCCTTCAACAAAATTATAGCATTAGAGGAATGCCTTTCAAAGCATGCTCTATAAACCAGTATGACAGTATTTTTATTGGAATTAGCAATGGATAGTCCCCCTAACATGTTCCACAGTACCAGAACAAAAAAAGAAGCACCACAGGCTACCAACTATCATAGATATTTTAAAAAGTCTCTGAACAAAGGTTTTATGTATTTTCTGAGGATTTCTATGGCTCCTTCCTCCTATCTCTCTGCCAGTTCCTCAACTAATATAATCTCCATTGCTCCTCCAAAAAAAATAACCCCGTGACAGATTCCTTCCACTATGGAAGGTGATCACAGCTGCATCACATCTTGATCTCACTACAAAACATCTCAGAACAATTGAATTGCTTAGGTAAGCAAGAACCTTTAAGATCTTCAAGTCTAAGTGATCCATCAGAACTGCCATGCCCAATGCTAAAACGTGTCCACAAGTGCCACATCCACACATCTTACAAATCCCTGCAGGGAAGATGGCTCCACCACTGCCATGGGCAGCCTGTTCCATGGCTGCACAAACCTTTTGTGGAACATGCTTTTCCTAATATCCAATCTAAATGTTCAACTTGAGGCCATATCCTTCTGTCCTGTAACTTGTTACCTGGAAGAACAGACCAACCCCCCACCTTGGCTACACCATCCTTTCAGACAGCTCTGGCATACTGGACCATCTGCCTAGTCCAGCACTACCCTTTCATCCCACTCCTGCCCCAGGACATGCAGATGGCCACCTTCCCCTTCACTCAGTCTTACTTCAGAGATTGGCTGATAAATGGAAGAATGGCAGCTCATGGGCAGAGCCCACTGATGCCCCAAAACTCCTCCTCCACCATGATTTGGCCCACTTGGACACTGAGAGCAGGCAGAAACACAGAAAGACTGCACAAATCTGCACAGGACTGATATCTGAGGCATACCATGGATGTAAGAATATCAGAAAGTAAAAAACTTTCTATTTAGCATTGCATACATTTAGAACCCAGATAATACTGTACTATCAGTACTCTATTAAACGCCAATTAAAAACACACCGCACTGTGTCTACTTAATTACCTTTAAGGGCTTTTCTGTTTTGTTTTACGTTCATAGCTACCTCACTAGCACCCTAGTTCAGTACTTTTGAAACCTATAGCATAAGGAATAAGAAGCTACTGACAGGTGTGTGTGAATGCAGGGAGTTGCATTCCAGAACTATCAGCCCAGCCATGTCAATACTGCAACTGATGATCCATGGCTCTTTCCACATAATTAGTCAAGTAGTCCATGGTACTACCAGAAAGTGGTCTTATCAGTCACTGACCTTGCCAACACACAATACTTTCCCAAAAGATAAGGCTAAAATAGAAAACCATGATATCATGTATTTCAACAATCAGCATCTGAACTCAAAATTTTTCCATTTTGCCCATAAAGTGTTGTCACATACAAAAGCAATTTGTTTCCACTTTTATCAAAAATCCTGAAAGTGAAAAGAAAACACTTGGCAGTAAAAAATTTGCATGACTGGAACTGCAATCTCTATATGCAAAAAATCCTTAAAAATAAACAAATTATTTCCACCTGAATGTCAAAAACTTGACAGATGCTTCATTCTCAATGCTCAAGTAAAACATTCAAAAGTCAAACCCATATGATTTGAGGCTTGTCCCTCAAATAATCTTATCATTGTAATTTTGTAACTGACAAGCACAACTCACGTACCATCACCATGTTTAGTGGGTAACAGGCATCAATATCCAAAACCAACTCTGTACTCTACTGAGGGCAAAGCAGAACAGAAAATCTGCTCCAAGTTATTTCCATGCTTCCTAGCCCAAGAGTTTTGGGAGATTAAAGCTGCGTACCTGTGGTCAAATAGATGCCAGGTAGATTCCGTGGGGGTACACAGATCTACTGTATTAGCATAAGCTTCACTTTTCTATGAAACCACAGATAAAGTAAGTCACCACTGCAGTCAGAATTGCATACCAGTGCTGCTTCAGAGGAAGCTGGGTACACTAGACAAAAAGCAGGGGTTTATATATGCATGACAAACCTGACAGACCGGAAAAGCAGCAAATTACATTTAGTGACAATGAACAGCAGTCCAGTCTTTCCATTTTACACTTCTCAACCTACTCAGTCTGTACTTTACAGCAACAATAAGCTTTAAAATAATGATTTAAATAAGTACCCCACAAAATGGAAACAAAAGCAAGGACCAGCTCATACTGTAAGAAACCACTAAGGTAATTAAATTTATCTCCATTCAGTTCTTTGGAATAGATGCTGATGAGACACAAACTGGTAACAGCAAAATCCAACCTAGAATTTTCTCACTGAAGAGCAGAAGCCACTTTTCACTTATTCCCTCTGTCCCCAGCTTTCAGAAATCCAGCTAGAGAAAAGTTACATATATGCCTCTATTTATAGAGGCTCCTACAATTAAGACACGCTTCTAGTTAAGGAAATTAGCGTCATAAAGGCAACCAACTGCTTCTTAAAAGCATACGACACAGATGTTAACTAAATACAAACATTGATTTGTCACACAATTGTTACATCAAGCTAAGAGAAGAACTGCAAAACTTTAAATTGTCAGTTTTTGCTTATTTACACTAGTGAGGAGAAACAGGGAGAGGAAGGGAGAATTTGGCTAAAGCAGAAAAGGTCAATGCAATTCAGGAAAAGCTCTAGGAGCTTCTAGTGTTTATCTTTGAAACACTTCTAGTGTTTATCTTTGAAAATGCATTTCAAGATGCAAAAATCATATAAAATGGACTTCAAAGCACAGTAGTGCTTCAAAGCAAGTCTTCAGTCCAGACACTCTGCACATACACAGGCATTATTGAACTGCCATGATTTGCTTAAAAGCTGTTCCAGAAGATTGTCATGTGCTGTGGGAGGTTGGGGTGGGACAGCAAAGAGTTAGGACATAACCATCAGCTCTGCAAGGGGCTGTACCTACGGCCACACTAAATTCATGCCATTCCAGAAATATCTGTGAATGTGTATACAAACAAGTAAACAAGAAATATGCAGTGTCTCTTCTTCTGTCTTAACTCATCCATCTTCCCAGGCCCTGAGAAGACTGCATGAAAACTGACTCTCCAATGAGCCAGTACAAGCACTCTTAAGATGCATCAATCTCCTCTAGATTTCAAGGTAAGGGATGATTTTGCTGTAAGACACTCGAATAATTTGAAGAGTACTTGCTAGTGCATGCCAGTCACATGCCCATACTGAGCAACATACAATTCAGTACATTTAACTGAATTGAATCAAGAAGAATGCTGAAACAGATGTTTTGTACGGCCACTAATTTCTGCATATGATCCCCAACAGCATTTGTGGGTTTTAAATTTCTTTCAGAACACAGTTAACTGGGGTAAGATTTTCTGCTCTCTAAGAACAAGACGAAGATAACCACTTTCTGCGCTCCTGAAAGTCTGGTTAACACCATTCTCTTGGATAGTTCTAGTAACTGCACTTTCAAATGACAGAAAACTGAGAAAAAAGTCTGTGATTATGTTTGATAGGAAAGATGCGTGATAACATCGTTACAAAGAATTCCATGGGTGAGGGTATGGGTGTTAACATCTTTGAAATTGGTCTTAATTCTCCCCTAACACAAGCAGCAGGTTTGTTATGGAGCCCAGACAGCCCAACTCCTGAAACAGACAAGTGGGGGACTCAGCACAAGCTTGAACTTAGGAACTTTGGGGTAAAATGGCACTTTGAAGGGGGAATATGCAATAGGCAGTTCGGGAAGGCTCTACCTTCCTAGTACTTCAGACAATGGGGAAAGGAAGAGGGCAACATGCGGCCGGGAATTTGGGATTAAAAGAGAAGGCTGCACCCTCCAGAACCTCAAGAAAGAAAACCTGGTGGGAATGTGTGGCCAGGGTACTCTCTCCTTTTTTATTCAAATAAAGTTGCAAGACTCCTCTGTCTTCTTTATGGACATTGGTTTTTCAGAGCGTGATTTTCCGCACATGCTTACCAGCTATATTTTAAAATATTAAGTCTCAAAAATGTCAAGCTTCAAAAAAGAAAGAGTTCTGCAGTTAATCAAGCAACAGTCTGAACATTGAGAGGTGCTTAACCTACAGCTATTAGCACCTTATCATGACAATCCACTCAGTACTAGGTTTATTTGAAATGGCCAATTCTTGGACAAAAAAACTCGAAACCAACCAGTGCAAGAAAAGGGTCCAGGTATTGGGTGAAGCAGCCTTAACAAAGCTTGAGCAAAGAGCACGTGCCTAGGGTGTGATGCCAGAATGAACAGTGACACTCATCTGTACCAAGAAAACATGGTCCACCAACCAGAAAGATTAGGAACACTTAAAGTTGCTCTGAAAGACTGTATGGTAGGAGTCATTTAGTCATCCAGTCTTTCAGAAAAGATTTTGCCACATCACCAGAAGAAAAATCAAATTATGAGCACTGACAGCTTTTCCACAAGATACTGATTTCGTCCCTAATCCAAAACTCTGCTACGATGCTTGGTGCTTTTAGTCTGTTAAATACCTTACGGGTCGGCACGACATACCCAGTGGAAGCTGCATTACCTTCTCACTTGGTCAAGCTGCAGCATATTATGGCCCATAGAGGGAACAAAGAGTCCTCCTCTAAGTGCTTGAAGCAAATCCATCAAATATAGACCCACTTTCTCATTTATTTAGAAGTGCTCTTGCCCTTAGCAAACACACAGTTTACACTTTAAATTTTAAAATACTTTAGGTGTCTTCTACAATTATGCTATGCTACTAGGGAGACTCACAAATTTCATTACTTCTAATTGGAACAGGGGTTTAGAGAAGACTAACACTCGAAATCAAAGAACCAGACAGACTGTGATTTGCACTACCTACACTGAACAGTAACGGATTCCACCTAACGGAAGGGACTTTTTCCTCTAATCCCCTCAGCAGCAGAAGTACTTGGTAGATTGACACTTACCCCTGCCAGTTCTTGTTGAATAGGAGCAAGCTGGGCTTCAGAAGCAGGACTCAGGGTAGCACTGACTGAGGCCACAGCAGGAGCAGGGTGCTCAGAGTCGCACTCACCAGCTGGTTCTGTGTGACCCAGACCATGGTAGGGGGGCTCAACCTCTCCCTGGGGGTCCTCGCCTGAATCCGACAAAGCTTTTTGCTCTGCAGGGGACTGTGAGCAGAAAAGACAACGTCCCTTCAATGCAAGGCTGCAACATGAGATTGGTCGTCCTAGCGAGCGGATCCATTTGTTTAATTTTCACTGTTTTCACAGTAGGGCAGAAGAAGCTGCTTATTCCTGAGACACCAATTAAAATACATAGAAACTCTGTAACAGAACGTGCTGACAGAATTAGTTCCCATCCTTGAGAAAAGCCTTAGTTGGAGCAAATGCACTCTTTTGAAAGTTACCAAAATCATCTGTGTCACCAGCAAAGAGGATTTTGCCAGCCACAGTCTTGTTGGGGTTTAACCCCTCCCCTCTCTCAAGGATTAAAGGACAGTTGATAACTTTCACCTTCAGATTCAGATCTAAAAATTAAACAATTACTCTAAATAAGTGTCCTCCACTGCCTCTTCAGCCCACTTTTGAGGGAGGTGAGGTTGGTTATAAAATTCTCACAGAAATTAATTATTTTAACATTCACACAAGACACAGGATCCTTTCATATTTATATGACAGTGAATTATCTGAAAAGCAACACCAATGTTTTTTTCATAAATTAGCAAGTTTCAATCTAATTCAAGGAGGGACGTGACTGGATAACTAGTGCACCCTAATGGGATTTGGTGTTTGCTGAACTTCTGCCACAGACTTTTCATTCCTTCACATCATTTAATGTTGCACATCCCTGCCTGTACAACAAAAGCTAGCATTATCATATTCTGTACACATCTGAAGAACGAACAAGTTATAAAAAGGCTTTGAGCACAAACAACTGTATTGTGATTAAGGACTGAATTATAGTCCATGGATAACATGCAGGCCAAGGATGTGCACTTGCAATCTGTGGCCTGTGCTTCCCGGCATCTTATGGTGAAGTACCTGAAGAATTATGCAGTAAGGAAAAGATGGCACTCAAAAGGACACAACCTCAGTTTGCTCCCAGAAAACACTTGGTAGAATGAAGAAACTAAAAATGCTCATCATTGCCCTGGTCTGTGCAAGAAAGTAAGCAAAAGTCTGAAAAATAAACAGCAGGACTTAAGAGCCAAGTTCTTCAAGTAACACTTGCCCTGTCATGGTAACTTAAGCCAGTGATACATGAAATTTTATTATGCAAGAAATTACTATAATTAAGGTTCAAAATAGTAAAAATATATTTATGAGGATATTACTATGGATATCAGGTAAAAGTTCAGGGTGCTGGGTTTTTGTACTGTCAAAGTTATCTAACATTTTAATATTTAGCTGTAAATAACAGACCCAACACTAGCTTAAAACCCCACAAAATGAGAAGAGTTAAAGAAACATTTTTTCACCAAATATTTAATAAAATCTAGCAGTCTAGCCACTATCCTTACCTTTTTGTCTGGGGAGAACAGGAGGAAAGGCTACCTGGAACTGGGCAAAGCACTTAAAATATATGTAAAAAAAGAGCCTTACCAGAAATTTATACTGACTTCTAGGTACAGTTTAGAAAATTGCTCGTAATGAAGAAGAGGCAAGAACTTGCAATGCACACTTGTGCTAAGCACTTAAAATTGCAAATGACAAAATATTTTGCAAATAATTGATATCACCCCAGTCTAGAATATCCTAAAGTAGGCTAAGTAAACATCCAACAGATTTTAATAACTCCTGTAATACTTGAACTACTTGCTGTCAAGCATTTTTAAAAGTGGAAATAAGTATAAATCTGACTTCTATCCTAAGCAAGACTGGAATATCTGCTTCAAGACCCACAAAACAAAGAAAAATAACTATTGCAAATCACCACTTCTATGAAGAAAAATCTGAAACCAATATAAGAATTTAATGGCCAATATATAATTATATTTTAAAAAATTAAATTATATTAGAAAAAGTATATTAATCAAAAACTACTGTAAATTTCAGAATTCTGTGAATAGTATATGGTTTAAGTCAGGGAAGACAAGACCAACAAAGACTCAAGGATTTATCTATCAAACCAGAACTGCTCCAGGCAGATTTTGTGCAGCCTGTTTTTTGCTCTCAAAAAAGCATATCCAAAGGAAACTGTGAACTCTTTAAATTAATTTTAATCCTTGGTCATGCATACTATTCAAAGTGTTTCCTAGTCTGTTAGCTTCATGAATTCTGATCTAAGGTCTTTCTGGAAGTTCTTTGGAGGTGGTGAACAGCTCACTCTCTTCATTTTGGCTGGAATATTTTGCCTGAGAAATGTGTCACTCCTTGAGCCTCCTCTCTCTAGAGAAAGCATTCCTTATAAAATACAGTTTTAGGGAGAACTTGACAGAAACCAGTTCCTGCCTCATAAACACTATGGCAAAGATCAAGGGAGAGTTGAATAATATTAGGAAGCCACCTACACAAATTCACCTTGCTCAACCTGATCAAACAACTTCTATTTTTTTTAAACTAAAAATAACACACCCAGACTAAATACATCTATTTGGAGATTTGGCTTCCTCTCTATTGCAGAAAATAAAGAGAGACATGAAGGAACAATTAAAAGCTAAGACTCACATGATACCACAGTCACCAAATATAGGCAAGGAAATCATATTATTTTTCAATAAAGACTGGAACAAGCACTCTTGGACCAGCTCTTCCTCCCATTTCTGAGTTGAATTATTTGCAACCCCCTTCCTTATTTGCCTCACCCTAGCACCTCTATCCAATGGCCTAAAAAGACTACTCCCAGTATATCTTTTCACATGTTTTACCTGCTTAGAGCCAAGGACAATTCTTGCCTATATGCCTAACAGCCTTTATCAGCCTCTCTATATTCCTCCAAGCTTTTTCTACACAACTGTCTCTCCAAATACCTTCTTGTGACTGTTATTTTAAGTACAGCAACATATTCAAAATTATGACCTCTTAAGCACAAATTTTAACTCCTTAAGAATAGTATGGACTTATAATACAGTTGCACTGGGTATCCATGCTAACAACGCTGAAACAGACTGGGAAAGGGAATGCTCAGCCTCTCTGTACACAAATTACTTCACAGTTCTCTCTCTGTAACTATCCTAAACCTGTAAGTCATGGCCACAGCATGAAGAATCTTTTCTAGTCATTTGCCTCCCCAAATCACCAAAACCCAAGCATTTCCAAATAACACTGCATCAAAGCAGGACTTCAACTAACCCCTACTTTACATATCATAGAAAAAAAAATTAACTCATGATTTTGCTTTCCAGGCTACCTGGGAATGCCATCTTCCAATCACATCCATCAGTTTTACAACTCTACACCTAGTTTTAAAACTCCATAGTTAAGACCATGATGACAGCTTGAACGGTTTAACAACATAAGCCCTCATTCACTCCAGAAGCTTTGCATTTAGGACCCCCAGTCACCTGTACCACTTTGGTATGGAACATGACCCAAGTTTCACATAACTTACCTTCTTTCAGAGTCAATCTTAAAAGGCCACCATTATCAACTCACATATGGAAAGCAGTACACTGATCAAAACTAGTTATACAGCAAACTAAAGTGCTCTTTTCTATATTCTACCAATACCCCAGCACAGGCTGGTGGAGGGAGGAGGACAAGGTGCAAGCTACATCATAAACAATGGTGTTTTCAAGTGCAGAAGTTTTTTAAATCTGAGTGGAGAATCTACCTTTTCCTATACATGTGACTAGGGAGGTCATATGTGATGACAATGGTGATTGTGATGGTCCTGTGAGATGACTATGAGTAACGACCAGTTTACCAACAGTTCATACTAGCAGAACAAATGACACTATTTTAAAAACATTTTTGGACAAAGTGTTTCTTTATGCTACTACTGATTTAATTTGTTTGAGCTAATATAATTGCTTAAAAATGGGTCAATCCAGAAATTACAGAATACTTTCACCTCAGAAATCCATGTTAAAAGTTAACTTCAGAAAACCACCTAAAGTAATCTATGGCCAGAAAAACCATTGTCATGAAATGGTTTTATGGCAGAAGCTAAAATCACTTTCAGATCAGAAACACCAAAGTGTCTAATATTAAACACAGATATAAGTTGTATCCATCAATTAAAATATTTAATTCAAAAAGGGCTATGAAAAACACAGCTTAGCTCATAAAGAAGTTATTTGGAGTAACAGAAATACTCCATGCCTAACATAGTGAGGCTCAGACTTTGTACTGCTTTCAGATCTCAGCAGTTTGAGCCTTAAGCTGATGCAATTTTCCAACACGTGTCAGCCTTAGGGAACTCTGTCAGAAACACGAATAGCAGTGCTACTATTCAGATATTTGCAATATTATATTTCACACTTTGTAAAAATAGTTCTCAAATAGTTAAGGAGATATAAAAATCATGAAAATGCAGACCCACTCATATTTAGTAACTACAAACTTAACATCCACCATTAATTGACATCTAAATTGAAAACCAGGACACACTAATCCTATCTTTTCACAGAATTCACAGAATTATGAGGTTGGAAGAGACCCTTCAAGATCATCAAGTCCAACCCATGCCCTCACACCTCAACTAAACCATGGCACTGAGCACCATATCCAGTCTTTTTTTAAACACATCCAGGGATGGCCGCTCCACCACCTCCCCGGGCAGATCATTTCAGAACTTTATCACTCTTTCTGTAAAAAACTTTTTCCTAATATCCAACCTAAATTTCCCTTGGCGCACCTTGAGACTGTGTCCTCTGGTTCCATCAGTCGCTGCCTGGTGAAAGAGACCAACCCCCACCTGACTATAACCACCTTTCAGGAAGCTGTACAGAGTGATAAGGTCACCTCTGAGTCTCCTTTTCTCCAGGCTAAGCAACCCCAGCTCCCTCAGTCATTTCTCATAGGGCTTGTGTTCCAATCCCCTCACCAGCCTCGTTGCCCTTCTCTGGACATGCTCAAGTGTCTTTAACTGCAAAAGAAAATTCAAACCACCTTCTATAAAACAACATTAAGGGGCAGCATTATGAACCCTATGCATTTTTTGTCCCCTCTAAATAAACATGTCAAATTGCAAGGTCTGATGTTTTATTCAAGTGTATATATCCCTAGCTGGAAGATGCAGTTAAAGAATTAGTTTCCCGACTGGTATGAATTTTGTCCTAGAACATCCTGAATATTTTCCAATTTCTAGTGGAAAAAAAGATCATAAAACCATATAATTGTTCAGGTTCGAAAACTTCTCCAAGATCAGAGTCAAGCCATTCCCTCATCACTACCAAGTCTACCAGCGGCCCACATCCCCAAGTGCCACATCCACACAGCTTTTAATTCCCTGTAGGGATGGGGACTCCACCACTGTCCTGGGTAACTGACAGGGCTGGACAGCCCTTTCAGTGAAGAAATTCCCAATATCCAACCTAAAACACCCCAGCGCAGCTTGAGGTCATTTCCTCTCATCCTGTCCCTTGCTCCCTGCTAGCAGAGCCTGACCCCCACCTGGCGCCACCCTCCTGTCCGGGAGTTGTAGAGGGCGAGAAGGTCTCCTCTGAGCCTCCCTCTCTCCAGGCTGAGCCCCTGCAGCTGCTCCTTATTAGCCTTGTATTCCAGACCTTTCCCCAGCTCTGTTCCCTTCTCTGAACATGCTCCAGCCCTTCAGTGACTTTCTTGTCATGAGGGGCCTAAAACTGAACCCAGGATTTGAAATGCCTCAGCAGTGCCCAGTCCTGCTGGCCACACTGTGGCTGGTACAGGCCAGGTGCCACTGCCCTCTTGGCTACCTGGGCACACCTGGGCTCACGTTCAGCCACTGCTGACCAGGACCAACAGGTCCTTCTTTACCAGGCAGCATTCCAGCCACTCTGCTCCAAGCCTCAAATGTTCCATGGTGTTGGTATGACCCAAATGTCAGACACCTACCAAGCACAAACTTAAGTCAGGATTTCTAGAAAAAGAACATTGTTTAACTTAATAGTTGACACTACTGTTAGTTCCAGAAAAACCAGTAAGAGCACTGAATTATATCAACCCAGCTGTACTGCTGAGAGGATCTGTAGATGCTGCAACTAAATCATTCTGCTTAGGACATCCAGGTTTATGTGGAAAAATAGTAGACAAACATACATAACCGTCACAGACAGTTAACTGAATACACAATGCAGTGCTTTTTCTTCCCCTCAGCTTATTGTCAGACTGCTGTGCCAGCACTAAAAACCCTCCACTAACACTTCTGCTTACAGAAAAAAGTGATGTGACTAGATAGACATTTTGCTAAATTAAAATATTATAATTTACATTGAGAAATTACATATTCAAGTAGTGTGTTGTTTGACAACTATTTTGAAGTTACTTTTGCATTTTCTTCAAAACACTGCTGAAGGAAAAACTCCTCTGTTTACAGGATTTCCCTGATAACTTTAAGGAGGATAGTCTTTAGCAGTAGGCAATGCACTTAACCAAGCACCTTTTACAGAAAGAGTAACGGAGTTTACCCTTCTTGGGAACACCTAGCTATTAAGTCTTTCTGAAAATACAGTGATAGATCTCAACCAGTATGTAACTTGATGCACTTTTCCTTAATTAAGTTGATTAAAACTGGCCTAAATGCTAGGTTCTGATATATACAGCATAGTATATATGCTGTTACTTTGGGCTCACAGCATCATGTTCTGACTATACTACTTCTATATCTATACTACAAAAAACAACTACTGGCACAAGCAACAAGCTCTTAATCCAATCAAACTGCAAGAAGCACAGCACTGATACTTCTACAAGTCCTTCTCTGCAGTGTCAACTACACCACAATAAAAGCTACTAAAATTATTAACCACTTCAAAAATCCTACATCTCCATACAACACACAGTTTAGCATAAGCATTTATGTCTGTTACTACTCTGAAAATTGGCAACTAACTGACAGATGCTGCCACTAGACTCTCTGATCTGTTTCAAGGAACAGGCCCTATTCCCCACCCAAGCCAGACTTACTCCATGCCCAAAGCAACAGTGGCTAGCCCCAATAACAGCATCACCACCACTTGACATTTAAATAAATGTACAACTTATTTCTAACTCATGTGCCTTCAAGATGCTGAGAAATCCACAGACTCTCTACCAAACAAAGCCAGACTTTCTGTCTGTGCTGAGGCAGAGGTGGTCCTGAACACAGCTATCTGTTCAGCATCACCTCAGCATCCTCAGAGGCAGCTGGGCAGATTAAAATCAGCGATGTCTCTCTCTGGATCATCTCTGCTAGTCCCAAAACACATTATCCCTTTAATTAATATATTTTTACAAATATTTTATTGACACCCATCAGAGCGCAACAGAACTGTGTCACAGCCCAGTGCAGGAGTTTGCACAGCTTAATGCTGAAGGCATGCAGTATGGAGGCTGCTGAAGGGGTGCAGAAGCAAAGGTGCATCATGAAGGAACTTGAGAGTGCAAGAACTGCTATCTTGGCATGTAAAGACCAGGGCAGGTAAAAAGGACACAGGACCATGTCACTCTGCCTGGACTACACACTATGATCACCACCATGGTAAGGGATACCTGCAGAGAACACTCACCATGATGCAACTTGTAAGGAACTTCAGAACAGTCTAAGCAACAGTGGGTGACTGGGAGCTGTTTCCTAAAAGGAAACATGATCAGAATTGGTAGTGCAAACACTACCACTCCTTCATTCCACAGTATATGTAAACAGTCACTGTAAAATATGTAATTAAAACAATGTCTTGAAAGTTCTTACTCTCTAGCAGATTTAATTTGATTAGCTAATACTAGGAGGACAGCAGACTTAAATCCTTTCCAAGCTGAAAAACTATTTCAAGTTCCTGCTGAGGAATATGCCTATTGAACGTGTGAGAAAGCTTCAGTCTGGTACTTGTTCTAAACTAAAGAAAAGCTATCAACTGAAAAATGATTCAGTATTTCAATTCAAACATTTCTGACTCCACAAACAACAAAGCAATCCAGTGATCCGACAGAAAGCGTATCACATACTTCTCTTGGTTCCCACCATCTTCAACAGAAACCTGAATAACCTTGATTTTTTTCCCACATAAATCTTACTAGCTTTTACTATTAACCAGACAGAATTAAATACCATATTGAGATGCAGGAACAGAATTACCATTTCCCAAGGTAACTAGACACTTCACAGCATACAAACCAAAGATATGAGAGACATTTAAGTACCCTGAGGTAAAAAGCAACAATCTGGACCAGTTTTCTTTGCTTTATCTTAACCCTATTATCAGAAAAACAAATTTTGTAGCTTTGTCATGCTAAGTGCATCAGCACTCCTCTGACTCATGTTCAAGATACACCTTCACCATACTTTTTCTTCCACACTGGTCCATCTTCTGTCTGAAGAGCTACCTGTAATTGTGAAACCACCATACATCTTCCCACTTTTAGCCCCTCAGTTCCTGCCTGCCCTATGCCCATTAATGATGTTAATGCTCTATTCGCCACCTTCAGCTTCACAACAATACAAAGGCTAATCACCATGGAAGGAAGGAGTCAGGGCTAAGAACAAAACCAAAAATAGGTACCAATATCTCCTTACCTTCTGTGCTTTATCCTTTTGAAATACAAAGACAGGTGGGGCAATGGCAGGTTTTTCTGTAAAAAAAGAAATCATTGGAGTTTTTTCCAAGCACATTCATATTGACAATTATGAAAATATTATGTTCTATGATGCTTTTAGCAACAATGAATCCCTAGCCATTACACATATTGTTTCTACCACCTCCTGGTAACAGATGTTTATAAGGACTTGATCTTCAAAAGTAAGAAGGGGGAGTGTGTGTGATAAGCAGAGGTGAGAATTCCTGAGCATTCAACAAACTGATGCATCTTATCTGTGAGTTATATTTTAAGAGAAGCTGCACACACACTAGGCAGTCAGCAGCCCTCCTGTATGTTTGTATATAAAGATGAGTACAATATTTCAGCTGTCTTTCAGTCTGAAAATGGGATTTACAGAGAGCTAGATTTGCAAAGAAATCAAATAAATAAGTTCCACCTTTGCAATTTTCCAGTCTTATAAACAAGTTTAGACACCTAAGAAAACTAAAACTTTTAAAGCTTTCAGAGCTTGAAAGGCTAGGATAAAAGAAAAAGGAAATATAAAGCTATCAAGAGCTACCTTGCACCAAAAAAAAAGAACAGTATCACAAAATCTTGCAGGCTCAGTAAAGCACTTGGATCACCATATAAGGAAAAAGGAATGAAACTGTCAATTTGGGAACTGCTATATTAGATCAGTTTGGCTGAAAAAGTGAAACTTTAGTTGACGTACACAAAATTATGAAAATTATTACCAGAACTGTGCATTTAATTGAGAGGGTAGAAGAGCCTCTATTTTTTAGATGGATCTTTCTATATTTTAGATGGATCACCACAAGACTGATCTAGCAAGACTGGCGTAATTTGTTCTACAAAAGGTAAAATTAATCAAGAAACTAAGTTACTTATGACATCATTTTGCCTGATATCTTTTCCCTTTTTTTTTAAGTTCATCTATCCAGCAAATAATGCTGAATAGTAAAAATGCTTATTAATAAGAGCACTGTGCAGACAATTCATTTCAGAAGTGAAAACAATATAGACCCTTATATGTAATACCTGTCCCAAAACCCAGAGTGTGTTGAAACAAGACAGGGATCCATTTTCATTTCCTGCGCCTCAGTATAAACTGCCTGTGGGGGGCTTAACTGAGACAACAGCCAAGCTTTTAAACCCTGACTTCAAAGTGACAGTTATTTTTTAATACCATGTGGTATACTTGTCTTAGGTTGGAAATGCTGGTGTGTATTCTATTCCTATTTGTTAGAAGTGGTGCAGTTATCTTTTGTTAATTGGGTAGTTTTCATCTTTTCCACAACCAATCCTCCCTCGTGGAGATATCTTCTGTTAATGGGCCATTGAGTCTCACTGCATGACTGATAAAAATCACACCAGCCCATTGTGAGGTGTGCCACCCAGAGGGAGGAGCCAAGCACTCCTCTCTGGATATAATCAGAAATTTGGAAGACCATAGTCAGCCTTTTCCACCGGATTCCCAGAGGAAAACCAGGCCCATCTACACCACCACTGGATCTTCAGAGGAAAACACAGGATCACAGCTCCAACAGAACCACACCACTCACTGCAGGACAATTGCATCCACCATTTAATGGGACTGCTACCAACACCCTGACCCACAGGGTTTCGAGCTGTATCCTGACTCTGTCAGTGTTGTTTTGTATTACTGTACTGTTTCTTTTCTTCTATTTTTTTTTAATTTTCTTTCCTAATAAAGAACTGTTATTCCTGCTCCCGTATCTTTGCCTGAGAGCTCCTTAATTTCAAAATTATAACAATATGGAGGGAGGGGGTTTACAGTTTCCATTTCAGGGGAGGCTCCTGCCTTCTTTAGCAGACACCTGTCTTTTCAGACCAAGACAATACTTCAGTGCTCACTAGTGCTACTGCTACAGCAGCATGCCCTCTGCCAAACCAATGAGTAGGGACATCTACCAGAATGCAGGACTTGATTGTCATGCACACCTTAAAAGAGACTCCTACACCAAATTCCACAAATACCAAGGAGAACTGAACAAAATCTACTTGTCTCTCTAGTGCATAACAAAGAACTGAAGTAATGAGATAGAGCAAAGATAAACAGATTCAACAACAATGCAGAGTGCAGAGAAGAGCACTCTGGGACAGCTGGCAAAACATGGAATGAGTAGCCAGAGAAATTGATGCAAAGTAACACAAAATACAAAATGGAGTCCAGTGACTGAAAACTAAGCACTCAGGAAAAAAGAAGACAGATGTCAGAAACAGCAGAAAGCTCACAGGAAAAAAATAACTTGATGAAAGAACAAAGAACAAAAGTGAGTGAAAAACCTCCAAATATTTGAGATTGTGTCCAGCTATGACAAATGAGAATAGCAAAAGGATCTAATAAAGCAAACTATGGCCAGGTCTGTCAATCAGCCTGAAAAAGGGAACACTGGTGCAACATCTGATAGTCTTTGTCCACTGAAGGAACACAGTCATCCAGTATTCAAGGTCCAAAAATCTCACTACTGCTCTTGCTGACTGCGAGACCAACTGACAGCATCAGGAGCAATGATGAGACAACAGGCACTCACAGCTAACAACTGTACCAGGGCTTACTCAGGAACAGACACAGGGAACACCTGTTCATTTGTGTCCTTTCTGAAGTCTGCAACAATACCACAGTGCTGAACACATCTCCCTAATTCTAGCCCAAGGCAAGAAGGGATCACTAGTTTGCCTCATCTGACCACCTTCATTAAATACAGCCTATTTTGTTAAGCCTTATTTAAATTTTGGGTAAACATTTTCATTGAAGGCATCAAAAGCAAAGTAATACTGCCCTCAATCATCCCTTTCTGCATCAATTTTTTTCTGTAAAAAAATTCTAGTATCAAATTTCCCATTCAAATGCCCAGCTCCAGATTTTGGTTCCTATTTCCAGTTATCTTTTCAAATGCATTTACATAGAGCTCTCTAGCATTTAATGTTTTTCATACAAAAGCACTTACATGTACCATCAGTTGTTTCCATCAACTGAAGAACCCCCATATCAGCTTTTATTTTTGCAGATCGGAAATCCAGATGTTAGGTAGTTCTTTGGTTTTTCCAGTCAAGTGCTGATTCAAAACAAGAATTCCACCGTTATTTGTACTAGCCAACATCTGGGCCAGACGGTCACGTTCTCAAGATTTTGTTATACCAGGATGTCTGAAGGATGACCTATGATAAAACAGATCTGCCAGGTCCACTAAACTGTCAGCAACTTGAAAAGAAAATAAAGGAAAGGAAGGAAATATATACGAAGGAAAAAAACTCTACCTTTAAACTTCAGGTAGAATGCATGTAAGAGAACATGAGATCTCCTTCACCAAGAGATGAGCAGTCAGAACACACAGTTCTTAAAAACTGAGGATTAGGCTTGGGGTTTTTTTCTTCAGAAAAGCAGACAGAAACACAGCAAAACAAAGATCTGGAGAAATGTCAATTTTCTAACCAAGCCAGTCTTGATAAAGGTATTCAGATGAAGTCCAAGCATGTAAGAAGGAAAGCAAAACTTCAGTAATTGACATCAGAGATAGTAGCTCTCCAATCTCAAGATCTGGAACTATACAAACCTGAACAGTTTTAGGCTGTCAAATCAAATTGAATCCACAACTGAAAACCAACTGAATCCACAGAACTCCTTCCTGCAGTTTATTCACTCTGCAGATATTTCAACCTGCATGAATAATTATAAAAACCTCAAGAGCTGGATTTCACAGGCTAAATTAAATTTCTTTAACATATTTTACCATCAAGTCATTAACTATTGATAAATGCCCTATGTGCTGTGAGAAAAGCATGTACTATTAAATCTGCTGAGCTTCCTTCACAAGCTGTGGAAATCAAAATGCAGAAACAGAAAATACTCCATAGCTCATGCAAAGATATTATCTTCAAGTCACCTATACTATTTACTATGAGATTTTTAACCTAGATATGTGACCACTAGTAGCTGTAGCAAACTCCCCTTGTCAACCATATTTCCCACAGCTAAACAAAACATTCACTCACATGATGCACCTCCAGCAGCCACAAAGTGTCAGACCTTTACTGCAGCATGAAATGACTCATTGAAAAAAAATCCAAGGGATCAAGGGCAACAAGAAGCTTCTGTAGGCACATTGGTGATAAGAGAAAGGCTGGGGAAAACGTGGGCCCTCTCCAGGAAGAAACAGGAGGCCTGGTTTCCATGGATATTGAGGTAATCAATGATGTTTCCGACTCCGTCTTCACCAAGAAGAAGTGCTCCAAACCAAGATATAAAAGGGGAAAGCAGCAGGGACTGGCAGAATGAAGGACCACATGCTATAGGAAAACAGGCTTGAGACCATCTAAGGAAGGTGAAGGTGCACAAGTCCATGGGAACTGACAAAATGCATCCAATGAGTCCTAAGGGAACTGTCAGAGGAAGTGGCCAAGCCACTCTCCATTCATTGAGTTGTTGTGGCCATCTGAGGAAGTTCCCAGTGACTGGAAAAGGGGAAACATAACCCCCATTAACAAAAAGGAAGAAAAGGCAGGCTTGGGGCACTACAGGCTGGGAAGCCTCACTTCTGCACCTGGCAAGATCATAGAGCAGACTCCATGACCCTCCACCTGGGAGCTAACTCTGCTAAGGCACATGGAAAATAAGGCAGTGATTGCAGAGAATCAACATGGCTTCACGTAAAACAAACCACACCAGACAAATTTCGTTCTATGATTGTCTTACAGTGTTGGTGGACAAGGGAAGAACAACTGACAGTCTGCCTAGACTTGTGCAAAACGTTTGACACTGTACTGAAGGAGACCCCTTGTCTCTAAATTGAACAGATGGACCTCTCCCTGGATAAGGAATTTGCTGGTGGCTGCACTCAGACTTGCAGTCAACAGCTCGATGCCCAAGTGGAGACCAAGTCTGGGACCAGCACCGCTTAATATCTATTTTGGTGACATGAACAGTGGGATTGAGGGCACCCAGGAAGTCTGCCAATGACATCAAGTTGCGTGGCACAGCTGATATGCTGGAGGGAAGGAATGCCATCTGGACAGGCTGGAGAGGTGACACTATGTAAACCCAACGAACTTTTACAAGGCAACTCTTGCACGTGTCGGGGCAATCCCAAGAACAAACACAGGCTGAGGGGAGAAAGGATTGAGAAAAGGCCTGGGGAGAAGGACTTGTGGGTGCAGGTGGATAAAAAGCTCAACATGCCCCAGCCACAGGCATTGGCACACAGAAACCCACCCTGTGCTGGCCTCATTGCCCAGCATGGGCAGGAGGGGATTCTGCCCTCTACCCCAACTCAGGTGAGACCCCACCTGCAGAGCTGCTTCCAGCCCTGGGGAACAGCAACAGGAGGATATGGAGCTGCTGAAGCAAGTCCAGAGGAGGCCACAGAGATGCTCCAAGGGCTGGAGCCCTCTGCTCTGGGAACAGGCAGGGAGAGCTGGGGGTGTTTAGCCTGCTCTGGAGAGACCTTACAGCCTGGTCCAGAACCTAAAGGGGCTCCACAGTAGAGGGACTTTGGATAAGGAGGAATGGCTTCAAACTGACAGAAGGTAAATTTAGATGAGATATAAGGAAAAATTTTTTCCCTGCAATGGTGGTGAGGCCCTGCCACAGGTTGCTTCATGGACCTGTGGATGGCAACCCTGGCAACATTCAAGGCCAGACTGGATGAGGTCTGGAGCAATCCGGTGTAGTGGAAGGTGTCTGCGAACAATGGGGATGGGTGGAGGGGTAGATGTCTTCAAAGGTCTCTTCCAACCCAAACTATGGATTCTTATGAAAACAGAAATAAACACCTGCAGGAGTGTGTATCTCTGTAGAGTTCTCAGGCTCACAGAGTATATATCTCATGGCACAGCAGTGACAAGGGCCAAAAAAGCAGTCATTTTCTTCACTGCTGAGCCTATTTTGCCTCTACCATAAGGATACAGCATAAATCAGGTTGGAGGTCTCTAGTCCAATCTCCTGCTTCAATTAGGTCAATTATGATGTCAGGCCAGGTTAATCAGGTTATTCAGTCTGGTCTTAACATCCAAGGACAGAGACTGAGCAGCCTCCCACAGTAATCTCTTCTCTACTGCTTGACTGTACCTATGGTGAAAAAACCTACCACCACCACAAAAACCCAACCTTTCCCCTATTTCCAGTCTGAACATCTTATTCCACCTCTCACGTTTTGTCTTTGTTCTTTCAACATACACCACTCTGATGGGCCTGGGTCTGTCTCTCTAACAACTTCCTCACAGACCTGGATAAGCTCCAGATGTGCCTCTCTGAAGACTTCTTTCCTCTAGGCTGAACATGCCCAGTCTCCTCACAAGATATGCAACCCAGATCACCAAATGTCTTGACAATTCAGGTTAATCTTTAAATTTTAGAGGGAACCATGGCATGAAAACAACTTTCCAGACCTCACCAGATCTGCTGTAGCCACGTTATTAAGACAAGAATTTATTTTTAAAGCTAAGAATTACAATGTTTCAAATGCTTTTTCTTTTTAAATTTACTCCAAATTACATTTAGAAATGGAATAGTGCCTGATGACATGGAAAACTACATGAGGCAGGGAAAAAAAAAATCTACAAAGCAAATTCTTGGCAAGCAAGCCCATGCTTCAATTTCAAGAAGCACTCTTCGACACCAGAAGCGTACAATTTGGGAACAGCTACTCCAACTGTAACTCTTTGTAATATATCACCTGAGAGAAAAAGTGTACCTGTGAATCACGAACAAGAGTTAAAAAGAACAGCAATTAGACTGTTACCTGACTTAAAATAGTCATAGTGGTAATTTGTCACTTGTGAAACACTTATCTAAAAGTCAAGAAAATAAAAGTTCAAACTTAGGTTTAATTATGCTTATTGGAACATTACAGGCCACAAAAAATTTTCTGGGGAATTTTTTTCACCATTTACATTACAAAGAGCAGAATAATCATGCTAAATGTAACATATGAAGAGATATAGATGACTTGCAGCATTAAAAAAATTCAAAAGGTGTTGATAACACAAGATTCTCTTCCAATAGCCAACAACAAAAGAGCAAGCTGCCACTAAGAGCTTATCTGCAGAAAGACTTCCACAAGCAAAATCCAGCTATGACAGAAACAAGAAACACAACTGGATAATTTATGGCCAATCTTCACAAGAGATGTCATGCGAATAGAACTGACATGGTGAAAAGAGATACTTTTGCAAATGTTACAAGTCAGAAAACAAAAAAGTAGCTTATTTTCATATCAGAGGGAAAAGCCATGAGGGAGGGCAACTATTTTGTAATGTAGATAAAATATATATAAAGAATTCAAAAAAGTGTTCACAAGAAGTATTAAAGCATTTAGATAGCCCTGTCTTGTCAATTAAATAGCTCTTTATGGTGTCTGGGTGTGAATTATTTGGGCATGTCACTCAGCCTAACTTCGTACCCACTAATCCATCTGAAGTCACCATAGGGAAAAAAAATCTTGTTTCTAAAGTCTGCAGACAGTCAGTGGTGAATGACACATTTTCGCTCAAAGGAACAGCAGATCTTCCTCTGTCCAAAAGCTGCCATAAGACAAGTAGCATAAACAATCAGGGCAACCCCCAACCCCTCGCCCCCAACACCAAAAGAACACAGAAGCAATGTCAGCATCCTACAAGTCCGGTAAAGAAATTATACTGAAGAGTCTAAAAGGAACTACTTCAGTTTGCTCACCTTCTGTGTTTTCATAAAATCATAAAATATGCTGAGTTGCAAGGGACTCATTAGGAACACTGAGTCCAACTCCTGGCCCTGCAAAGGTGTCCTGGGGCGACTGAACACTGGAAAAAGAGAGAGGCTCCAGAACTGCTGCAGTACATCAATGATATCATTGTGTGGATGAACACAGCGGCAGAAATGCTTGAGAAAGGAGAGAAAATCATCCAGATTCTCCTGAAAGCTGGTTTTACCATCAAGAAGAGCAAAGTCAAGGAACCTGCTCAAGTGATCCAGTTCCTGGGGGTAAAGTGGCAAGATGGATGGTGTCAGATTCCCACTGAGATCATCAACAAGATCACTGCGATATCTCCAACAAGCAGCAAGAAGGAAACACAAGCTTTCCCAGGCGCCATAGGTTTTTGGAGAATGCACATTACTGAGTACAGCCAGATTGTGACCCTCTCTACCTGGTCAACCAATTCCAGTGGGGCCCTGAGCAGCAACAAGCCTTTGCCAAGATCAAACAGGAGATTGCTCATGCAGTAGCCCTCGGCCCAGTCAGGACAGCTCCAGAGAGGTGAAGAACATGCACTACTCTGCAGCCAGGGGCCATGGTCTGTCCTGGAGCCTTTGGCAGAAGATGCCTGGTGAGACTCGAGGTCAATCACTAGGATTTTGGAGTCGAAGCTACAGAGGGTCTGAAGCCAACAGAGAAAGAAATTTTAGCAGCCTATGAAGGAGTCCAGGCTGCCTCAGAGGTGACTGGCACTGAAGCACAACTCCTCCTGGCATCCTGACTAGCGGTGTTGGGTTGGGTGTTCACAGCAAAGGTTCCCTCTACCCACCATGTCACACGGAGCAAGTGAATTGCTCTCATCACACAGCACACCCATACTGGAAAACTGAATAGCCCTGTGATTTTGGAGATAATTACAAATTGGCCTGAAGGTGAAAACTTTGGTGTCACTGACAAAGAAGAACAAGAGCAAGTTTCATGTGCTGAAGAAGCTCCACCATACAACCAATTGCCAGTAGAAGGAACGCGTTACGTTCTTTTTACTGATGGTTCTTGTTGCATTGTAGGGATGAAACAAAAGCAGAAAGCAGAGGATAGAGCCCAATACAGCCTGCAGAAGCTACTGAAGGAGAAGTGGATCAAGTCAACTTGCTGAACTCAAAGCTGTTCAACTGGCCCTGGACATTGCTGAAAGTTGAGAAGTGGCCAAAGCTCTAGCTCTACACTGGATGGCAACCAATGCTCTGTGGGTTTGGCTGGAAAGGTGAAAAAAGGCTAATTGGCAGCGTAAGTGAAAACCAATTTGGGTGGGTGAAGAGTGGAAAGACATTGCTACCAGGACAGAGAAACTAACTGTGAAAATCAGTCATATCCCATATCCCCAAGAGTCGAGCTAATGAGGAGCACCAAAACAATCAGCACATAGACCAGGCTGCAAAGATAGAGGTGTTAAAGACAGACTTAGATTGGCAGCACAAGGGGGAGTTATTCCTAGCTCAATGGGCTCATGATGCTTCAAGTCATCAGGGCAGAGATGCCACCTATAAGTGGGCATGAGACCAAGGGGTGGATCTAACTATAGACAGTATTTCTCAGGTTATCCACAACTGCGAGACGTGTGCTGCCATCAAGCAGGCCAAGGGCGTGAAGCCCCTGGTATGGTGGGTGATGGTCCAAGTACAAGTATGGGGAGGCCTGGAGGATTGACTACATCACACTGCCCCAGACACGCCAGGGCAAGCACTAGGTGCTCGCAATGGTAGGAGCCACCACTGGATGGTTGGAAACCCACCCTGTGTCTCATGCTACAGCCCAGAACACCATCCTGGGCCTTGAAAAGCAAGTTCTGTGGAGGCATGGTACCCCTGAGAGGATCGAGTCAGACAATGGGATTCATTTCAAGAACAGCCTTATCAACACCTCGGCTAGGGAACATGGCATTGAGTGGGTGTACCATATCCCCTACCATGCACCAGCTGCAGGCAAAGTGGAGAAGTACAATGGACTTTTAAGAACCACCTTGAAAGCATTGGGTGTGGGATCTTTCAAAAACTGGGAGCAGCATCCAGCAAAAGCCACCTGGTTAGTTAACACCTGAGGCTTCATTAACCAAGCAGGCCCTATCCAATCTGAACCTCTGCTCTTGCATACAGTAGACAAAGTCGCAGTGGCACATGTCAGAGGTTTATTAGGAAAGACAGTTTGGATGAATTCTGCCTTGAGTACAGAGAAACCCATTTGTGGGATTGTCTTTGCTCAGGGACCAGGTTACACATGGTAGATAATGCAAAAATATGGAACAACACGAGACGTACCTCAGGGAAATCTGACTGTTGGGTGAGAACTAGGAGTAAATATCACAGTCTGCTGAATGTCACTGTCATTGTATATAGCTGTATACTGTGTATATAAATTACGTATTGAGTTAGAATATAGATTAGCTTTGGTAGTAAGCTGACGATATGGGGATAAGGGGTGAAATGTCCAGAGGTGATTTTATGATGCTTGTATCGCTATTAGTCTGTTTAGCCCAGAAATAAATTCTGCACCATTAACACTGGTTCCAAGAGCAAAGCGGGGGAGAGAAGAAGCACAGAGTTTGTTGTCAGAAATTGCTCTTCCTCCCCTACATCCTTCTCCTGGACTGTGTTTTCTGCAGCACGGACAGAGCTTTCCTTTGCTTTTAGTCAGTTTTTAGCTTGCTGAGGCAAATTCACCCGACTGTGGTTTTTCTTTTTCCTGGAACTGTTTAAACCTGCTCTGGACTGAACACCCAGAAGAGCACCAGCAGCTCACACCTGTGGCCTGCCAGGGCCTGGGCCACAGCATTTCCATCACCAGAGGAATGATAGGAGACTGAGTGAGCCAAGCTACAGCCCACAAAGGGGTCTTTCTGAGTTTGTCATCACTTCAGAGTGGCAAGAGGTTTTATTGTTTAATATTGCTCATTTTTTGTGCTGGTGAATGCTTTGCCTGTTAAATAAGCAGGGTTTTTTCTACTCTCCTCCAAGGAAATACTTTCATAAACCAGTTGGGGGAGGGGCCGCTTGAATCTGCTTTCTAGAGGAACCCCTTTGGCGGTTTTCTCCCAAATTTGCCCTAAACCGGGACAACAGGGCACCCCAAAAAGGCCACCATATGACAGAGCATTGTCCAAACACTTCTTGAACCCCGGCTTGGTGCTGTGACCACTGCCCTGAAAAGTCTTATATGTTCAACCTCCCTCTGGGTGGAAAACCTTTTCCTGGTATCCAAGCTAAACCTCCCCTGACTCAGCTCCATGCCGCTTCCTCAGGCTCTCTCATTGGTCATGAGAGTGTACAGACTGGTACCTGCCTCTCATGAGGAGGCTGAAGACTGCATTGAGGTCTCCCCTCAGTCCCCTCCAGGCTGAACAAACAGAGTGCCCTCAGCAGCTCCTCATACACCTTCCCCTCTAGATCCTTCCCCATCCTTGTGGCCCTTCTCTGGACACTCCTCTACTAGCTCAATGTCTTTTTTATACTGTGGTGCCCAAAACTGCCCCCAGAACTCAAGGTGAGGCTGCTCCAGTGCAGAGCAGAGACACAATCCCCTCCCTCACCCAGCTGGCCTGATGCCCCTAAGGACACAGTTGGCCCTCCTGGCTCCAGGGCACTGCTGACTCAGATCCAACCTGCCATCAGCCAGAACCCCCAGGTCCCTTCCTGCACCACCGCTCTCTAGCCTCTAATTAATTAAAGGCAGTTACATACAGTAAACATGTTATGATTTTGAACTGTATACTCAGCAATTTCATAAAGCCAAGTAAGTTGCAGATACCTCCTGAAAGGAAAATGCTAACACATCCATCAAATTTTAGCCCTGAGAAAAATCTGTATCACCTTTCAGCCACTGAGAAGATTAAGTAATTCATTCCCCACACAAGGGAAGTCTGTTGTCTTAAAAATGCAGCTTCAGCAGTAAGTTATAGACAAGCAAATTACTAGTTATGTTTTAGCCACAAGTTAATGAGAAAAGCATTCCAGTTCCCATAAATATATAGGACCAACAGGAAGGTGCTAGTTCTCTTTGGTATTCTAGCTGGATTGTCTTAAAACTGACACTTCACACATGTGGCAGTGAAGTACCAAAGACTCCAAAGAAAGTTTCTAAGAACATTCAGTAACTACTTAATACAATAGTACCAATAACAATTGTGCTTACCAGACTAAACCTCTGCTTTTCAATTATCACCCTCACAATGACAGTCCCCAAAACCTTTATTACCATGTCACTAAATCTTTGCAGCAAAGTCAATCAAACTTCACACAGCTACAGAGAAGCTACTCTCTCCTCCTCTTCATTAGCTCCCCATTTATCAACTCATCTCCCACCATGACAGGCAATGCCAAGACCAGGATCTGCTCCTAGGAAACTTCACAGTATAAACTTCTTCAGAAAGTGTCACTAGGACTATGTCATCTTTCAGCCCCCTTCTGTGCAGTAGAGGACCCCCTTAAACAATAACCTTGTCTTGTCAAGATACAGTTGGTCATCACTTCAATATAAAGAGGCAGGGGAGCAGTTTCATCAACTCACTAGAAACAAAGCAAAGATAAGTGGATGAAAACTATTTGAGGAACAATAAGAATGACAAAAAATGAAGTAATTATTAGAGAGAATGCTTGTAGCTTTGAAAAAACACATCAGAAAGATCATCCATTAAAATAGTTCAAAGTTACAAAGGACATTGGTAGAATGATTACTTGGAGGCAGTACTGACAGTTCAGCAGTGATTTAAGACATTCAATAGTTTAAGAGAGATATCAGAACCTAGAAGGTAAAGGTACCTAATATACTGTTGGAATTAGAAGCATCAATCAATTAATTTAAAGATGGGTGTCATGGTAAAAGTTACAGGTTAGAAGAGCTTTATATTAGTAAGATGAGAGGACATAAGCCACACAAATCTCAGCACTTTTCAAGGCCAGGAAAAGGTTTGTTGCAGTAATCAAACAGGTAAAAATCTTGAGTTTCACTTGCATGAACAGACAGTAAAAGCTGTCTGTCCACTGGACTATTTAAACACACCAAACAAAAACAGTCTGCAAGAATGACTGAAACCTCATTCTAGGTACTTGTGTCGACTATGTGTCAAAGAATAATTAGTTCACACCTAAGAACAAAGTATGACTGAGACAGCACTGTTGTACAGATAATCAAGATTCAGGAACATTAAGAACTTCGCTGTAATCACACTTTTTTGTGAACATGAACATTATCAGTACCAAAATACTTACTACATACATTTAGATTAAAATACCTGAGCACAAGAAAGTAAAGCATTCACCTAAACAATGGAAAAATAAAACTAACTGATGTGTTGAAGAATGAGGATAAAACAGTCACCTGAGAAGATCCTTGCCATGACAGAGACTGCAAATAAGCCAAGTAGAAAGACTACAGAATTCTCCGAGTTTCAGCAGAAAGATGCGAATTCCAGGAAGTGCATGTACTTCCACTGTTATGCAAAGAACACACACCTCAAAAATGGCACTGAAAGGAACAAAACTAGCAACAGTCAATGATATTAGAATGAGGAGACAACAGTTCCAAAGTAAGCTTATCTTACTTCATCTGAGGAAAGACTGTATCACATTCTTATTGCAAGAAGAAATTGAATGACAATTGAATGACAGCAACAGATGACAACTCTGAAAAGACAGGCGAGTATAAACTAAAGAGGTTTACAGGTGAGACAAGTCTCTGGAGGCAGGAAAGGAGCACAAGGATGGGATCAAACTCCCCCTTGCCATCCTAGACAGTCTACAAGACCCTGCAGGAAAAGAGAAGTAGAGATAGAAACAGACGGCAAGTCATCATCAAAAGATGTAATAAATATTGGTAAACTGTTGAGCTTAATGTTCCCCAGCAGAAAGGGGAGGTAAAGTGAGGGAATTGCATGACTTAAGATAGCTACTGCCAAGCTTCTCATTTTAAGAGAACAAAAGAACCCATTAAAATTTATTATAAGGTCATTATAATGGCAGTATACAAATTAAGTACTGATGTTAAGTTTCTCACAAATAGTCATTACAGATTTGGCTACTACTATTCTTGAGACCACTTATCATGCCTCCTCAGGCACTGACAACTCACCTTGAGTTTGGAAGCCAACAGGCCAAGCCATGCCACATCACAGGATTTGTTAACTTGAGTGTAATTGTATTTTTAGCTGTTTGTATGCTTCATCTTCAAAGGCTGCACCTACAACATTTATTTGCTTCCTGTTGTTTAACACTAATATCAGAACAATAATTAACACTGAGTTCCAAAGTAAGAAACAGTCCTGAAAGAAGGGGCCTCGCATACATTTTCATTCACCTCCTGCTGGGCATTTCTTTTCCAGTTCCATTAGCTGAGAGGAATGATGAGACACAACAGGGACAGCTGGGCAAACTGGCTTTTGCCAAAACACTGAGAGACATATGTCATTCCTAAAGGCAAAATATAGATACCCACTGCCACTTAAAACACCACTCTACGCACCTTGGGGCAGTATACCCAAATACTGCAGTATTGCAGCCCAGGTTCTTCTATTGCTCTTCAGAAAAAATGGAAGCCACTTTACTAGCCCACCTCTGATGTTTTCAGCTCCAAAAAATACAATGCATCTACTATGACACCCTGCCTTGTTTTACATAGGCCTTCAATCAATCCTTGAACTAAACAAAGTACTAACATGAGTGCAACCAAAGGAAAAATTTACAGTAATACCAAAGCAGTGGACAATAACTTTAAAAGGCAAGTGGACAAGGCGGGGCACAAAGCGGCTCAGAGCCGGGGCCAAGACACAGCGCTCGCTACCGCGCTCCAGGGGCCATGTCCAACGCCGGGCCCACTGTCCGCCTCCAGGGAGCACCGGCCCCAGGCCACCGGCCTCGGGAATCGCCGCATCGCGAACCCAGAGCCACCAACCCGCGGGAGGCACCTAAGGACGAAGGCCCCAGCCTGGCTTCGTCCGCCCGCGCCTCGCGGACAGCGCGGTGGCCCGACCAAGGCGCTCCCTTTGTCCGGCCGCTCGCCCCACTAGGACCAGGACGGCCGCGGGGAGGTGGCGCTCCCGAACTGGCCCCTGAACGTGGATCGCAGGGCCAGGCCGAGCCAGACTAGACCAGGCTCACGGCGGCGCAGAGCCGCTGTGGGCCAGAGTAGCAACGCCTGCAACTCCCGCCTACCTTCGTTCGCCAGGTCCGCCATTTTACTTCCTCAGCCGCGCCCACAATGCATCGCGCGGCCGGACGACACCGCTCACCGCGGGCCCCGCGCGGCGCGCACGCTCCGATTTACGGCCGCTACGGGAGGGCGCTGCGCGTGCGCGGAGCCGTCCCTATCTGAGGCGGGGGTGCTGCCCGGTGCCCTGTTGGTTCTCAGTCGGTTCCCAGTCGGTTCTGCAGCTCCGGGCAGCCGGTCTGGGCAGCGTCCCCGCGGGCCGACTCGTTATGGGGCCCCCGTTGGCCCGATCGCTCCCTGCTGCCCGCGCACCGTATGTACCGCGGCGGTCGGATAGTGGCCAGTTGCTCGCTCGTCTCCGTCCCGTGCGCGGCCTTGCCGTCTGCACTTCCCGCAGCTGCGGAGCCCAGGCGGGCAGGCCATGAGCTGCTCCTGGTGCCACGTCCTGCGCTCAACAGCAGCTGGCACAGGGCGTAGGAATTGAGCAATTAATGATTTTCATCTTACCCCTAGTGATTGCTTCTAGGTTCATTTAACAGCAGCATGCACAGTGCCCTTCATTTGACTACATCCCTCACAAGCTATCACACTAGCGTAAGGCAGAATCCAAGGGCCAGGCTCCTGATTCCTTTTGTAAGTACCATGAAATGAAACCATCTGGTTTACCTGCTAGGAGAATTGCCCATCAGGAATATAACAGCAAAATGGACAAAACTTCTTACAAATAAATGAATGGCACGAAATAAAAACAAAACAAACAAACAAAAAAACCCCACCAGAGTAATCACAGAAGGATTTGGCTTCCAAGGAACCTTAAAGTCCATCTCATTCCCCTCATTTCCATAGACAGAGACACCTTTCTCTAGACCAGGTAGCTCCACACCACATCCAACCTGACCTTGAACACCCAGGGATGGGTCAACCACATCTCTGGGCAGGCTGTGCCAGGGCTTCTCTGGTCTACCAGCCAAGAATTTCTTGGCAATATCCCACCTAACCCTGCCCTCTTGCAAAAGGAAGCCATTCCCCGTTGTCCTGTCATTCTAGATTTCTGTCCAAAGTCTCTCCAGCTTTCTTGAAGCCACTGAAGTTACTGGACCAGGCTCTAAGTTCTCTCCTCAGCCTTCTCTTTTTCAGGCTAAATACCCCCAGCTCTCCCTGCCTGTTCCCAGAGCAGAGGGCTCCAGCCCTTGGAGCATCTCTGTGGCCTCCTCTGGACTTGCTTCAGCAGCTCCACATCCTCCTGTTGTTGTTCCCCAGGGCTGGAAGCAGCTCTGCAGGTGGGGTCTCACCTGAGTTGGGGTAGAGGGCAGAATCCCCTCCTGCCCATGCTGGGCAATGAGGCCAGCACAGGGTGGGTTTCTGTGTGCCAATGCCTGTGGCTGGGGCATGTTGAGCTTTTTATCCACCTGCACCCACAAGTCCTTCTCCCCAGGCCTTTTCTCAATCCTTTCTCCCCTCAGCCTGTGTTTGTTCTTGGGATTGCCCTGACACGTGCAGGAGTTGTACTTGGCCTTGTAGAAGTTCCTAAGTTCCACCTCTCCAGCCTGTCCAGGTCTTTCTGCATGCTATCCCTTCCCTCCAGCATGTTGATCACACCACACAGGATACCTATTTTTAAATACAAAATACCTGTCTGTAAGTAAATGTCCATCTTCAGCATATTATGGAATATTTCCATCAATCAGGCAATACTCTTTGGAGTTTTATGATTGCTAGTGCAAGCTGCATTACCAGTTGAATTTGCAAGACAGTGGGCACAAGAAATCCACATGTTTTCTAAAGTGTCTTAGGGACAAATTCTTGCCACACTTGCTAGACAGGCCATCTCTTTCAACTGGACACCCAGCTGTATCTGGTACTCATGACCAAGAGAGGAACATCTGGGGACATGTCATGTTCATTGTAACAACCATGAAATTGTGGCATTCAAGGTTCTGAGAGGAGTGACAAAGACAAATGGCAGACTGAAGCCCCTTCAAGAGAATGACTTTGGGTTATTCAAGTGAAGTGAGATTCTGTGAGAGTTAGCTCTGAAGGGCAAAGGAGCTCAAAAGAGCTGGCAGTTTGTTAAGGACTTCCTCCAAGCATGAGAACAGTCTGCCCCAGCAATCAGAGGAGTAAGTAAATGTGTTGGGAGACAAACTTGGTAAACATAGAACTAGTGAATGAATACAAAAAAACTATACATGGGATGGAAACAAGGACAGACTACTGAAGCAGAATATAGGAATACTTCCTCAGCATGCAGAGATGGTGTTAGGAAATCCAAAGGTCAACTAGAGTTGACACTGCCAAGGGACTTCAAAAGCTTTCCTAGTCTTACTTTCCACCAAGGAAATCCTTTCTTTCCACCAAGTCAGTTTCACCAAGCTCAGGTCTCTGAGCTCTGAGACAGGATTCAGAGACAAGATCAAGTAAAAGACCTCTTGAGAACTCTGAGCCCAGCTGAATTCATGGGATCCAGTGGGCTGTGTGGGAGGGGGCTGAAAGCTGGCTGATGTTTTTGACACTCCATCAGCTTTAAAAGGTCCTGGAGATCAGTGAAGACCACGTCTGCATTCCAGGGGCACTTAAGCAGCAGGAGGCTCTGTTTAAACTCTCACTCTCCAGCTACCAAGGCAGAAGGAAAATACCATTAAGAGTCTTGCTTTTCACCTGAGATGGGTCCTGTCATGCTTCCCTGGCTTAAATAAACTTACCACTAGTCAACAAGCTACATGGTCCGGAAGAAGTCATCCCTGTTTTCCCTGAGGGTAGAGCTCCAGTCATGGAATCCACAGTTATCTGGGGCTGCAGCATTTTTCATTTGATCCCAGATGACTTAAAGCTGATTTTAGCATATCCTCTGATCATGACCTGAGACTTTGAATAGCTTTGCAAGATTTTTTTATTTTATGCATATCCACTGGGAGCTTACAGGGCTGGACATTAGTGCTGGCAGCTGCATGATGTCTGCATGCAGCCTGAGTCTGTGTGTGGTTCTAGACCTTGTCTGTGCCTTTTCCCTGGAACATTTGGTGCAGACAATTTGCAAAGAATTTAACCAAAAGAATTAGCCTGCTTTTATTGACACAAGAACTGTAATTTTCAGGGATATGCAGCATGGCTGACTTAGCTCCAGTCTTTATGGAATTAAGTTTCTTTCTCAAAGCAGACATGTCCTACAAACTGAGCCAAACACTGGTTTTGAAAAGTGAGAGTCAGAGTAAGTACTTATTATGTGTCTAAAATAACAACAATTACTTAAGTACTTATTCTGATACAGAGATCCGATACAGAAAATTTCATTTTAGAACATTAAGACCTATTAAACCTATAAGAAACTGTGAACATGCTATTATAATGAAAATGTTGGGCAACTTTAATTATAGGAATTGCTGTCCTGTGCTTCTCTAATGAATGTGTGGTACCAGCATAGTGAGTGATGTGACCTATTTAAGGGGAGTGTTTTAGAAATAATGTACCTCAGAAAGTTGCATACACTGAAGAATCAGCAGGTCACAGTGTGTTCTCTATACATGTTCTAATTAGAGCCCATACTTCTCAGAATCATTAACATAAGAGAGGAAAATTAACAGTTTTATCCTAACAGTGTTGGGAGGTTTCTGATTATGATTTAATTTACCTTCAAGTAAATCTGTAGTAATACCAGGATAGATGTGATTCTAGCAATTTATTATTTCAATAAAAAGTAAACTCCACCTATACCAACTTCACAGTTCTTGTGACTTTTAGAAATTAATTACAAGAGTTATCTGTACCCTATGAGCTTGTCAACTTGCTGATATAACTAGAATCTATTTTGGGTGCATGCCATTAAGATACTATAAATGCCATACTTTCTGATTAGTACTATTGTTAGGTCAGTATTTCTAAGGGGACATGGCCTAAAAGTCACTATGACTTTGACAAATTAAATATTTTTCCATAGCTGAGCTCTCTCAAAAAAAAAAAAAAAAAAAAAAAAAAAAAAAAAACCCAAAAAATTCCACCAAAAAAAAAACCCACACAAAAAACCAAACAAATAAAAGAAAAAAATGAACAAACAAACAAACAAAAAAAACCCACAAAAGCAAAAAGCCACTATCTCACAAAGAAAACTCCAGCCAAAACCAACCCACTTTGAAGACTTTCTGCTTCTGAGAGCATCATTTGGATGGACTCAGACTCTGGAGCATTCACAGTTGTTCCATAGCGTGACAGTGGCATTTTGATCCATTGTCATAAGCATTCATCTGCAAAAAAAGAAACAGATGCTCTAGAGTGAAGACAGCACCACAGGTAATCGCTGTCTCATTTCTATCTTTATTGCTCTATCAGTGTCCTGGACAAGATGGCAGATTCTAGATGCTCACACCATGTAGGTCAGTTAATATACTATCTTGTCTGCTTCTGGTAGCAGACCTGGATCAAGCAGAAAGTTGTACCTGAGGACTCCAGAGGTCCATTCTATCAACATCTCTATGATTTTCAGCAGTACAGTTATTCTCATTAATTGGGAAATATATCCAGGACTCTGTGTAAGTTAGGTTCTGCTGAAGTTGATTCAGTTGAAACCTATTTTTTAACTTGTTTCTGAACAGATGAAGTTATTTCTCAGATAACTCATTCTTTCCAGCATGGGGGAGCTGGCAAGGACAAGCAACCTTAAGAGGAATAGGGCTTCCTTTTTGAACAGCAGCATGGATTTATGTCACACTCAACTAACCAAATGTCACATGCTTTCCCAGTTGCCAGACCATTTCTGTGGGTCTTACAGATCTACTTCTGCGTATTTTATTAAGGTCCTACTCTCCCTTGTGGCAGCTCACACCTCCTGTGACATCATGACCCTGAGCCAGAAACTTCTATATTAATGCCACTGGGTGACTGAGCAGTGGCCAAGCCATGTATTTTCAAACACTTTTTTGATGGAAATTGCAAGAATAAAGAAAAATACATCTGTTAACCTGTTTTCAGGCAACATGCAATGTGAAGCCAGTGGTTCATCCCTGAAAACTAATAGTTGCATGTAATCCTAACCCAAAATTAATCGGGGTGGGGTCGCCACGCACCCCATGTCTGAGGGTCTTTAACAACATGACAGTGATGTTGATTACTACCATTAATGTTTTCAGAGGTTCTAACTCAGCAGGGGATTTCTTATGAAGCATTTGTTTCCTTCTTTGTAAAGACTGAATCATAATCTTTTCCCTGAGGAAAGAGAGCCATCAATCTTCCTCCAACTGTAAGGAAAGACATCATCTTGTGACAGTTTTGAGGAACCAACCAGCTACACAGTCTAGATCTTGTCTTTACTCTGGCATCTAGTGCAGTTACAGAAGGTTTTCAGGTTGTTATTAAAATTCAGTTCCTTCTAGTATCCTCATCTTCAAGGACTTACAATAATTTCAGTGTGAAAACTCACAGGTAAAATACTTGCTAAAGTGGAATGATCAATATGTCCTGTGAGTGAATTGATTCACGAGTGAAGCTACTTACATGCTCAACACACTAGAACTCAATCTGGCTTTATAAAAATAGGGGGATATTTGCAGGCTTACTCAGCTTTTCCAGGAATTGTATGCCATTTCAACTGCAGATCTTGTAACAACATGGGCCAAGGCACCACTGACAAAAGGGAAGGGTTTTTTCTGTTAAACCCTTTGTATGTAACCAAGAGCCCAGCTGAGTGAAACTTCAAAATTCCAATGATGTCCCGCTGGCACTCAACTCTGCTCATTCAGACATCACTTAAAGACTGCTCAAAAAATCAGCCTGGTGTCCTTAGGCCATGGCACAGCCCTCCTCCCTGGCTGTGGTGGGATCTCCAGCACCCACTAGATGGTGATCTGGGATAACAAGAAGGAAGCTTATGAGGCCCTGAGAGCAAAGGATTGTTCGACATGAGGGACTGAAGGGATTTGTCAAAACACAAGACCTAGGGCCAAAGGGCTAAAAACACTACAAGAGAGTCATTAAAGTGACCTTCCTGATGTTTTTTCTCAGAGGAAGCAAGCTGGGTTCTTACAAGTTGTGGCTTGCTTCTCGCAAAATGCATCTGTACAAGGGCAACTAAGTCCACTTACAAATACAAAGAAATTCCTTAGAAGCATTCATAGTCTAATGTTCACTTCTCTAATTCTTGCAATGTCAGTGCCACTCTGGAGCTGTGACTCTCCAGGCACACTGGCCCAGGACTCTAGAGCCTGAAAGCATGAGCAAGGCTGTCCGTAATTAGAGCTATTCAGGGCCTGAACTAAAAAGCTGAGAAATCTCTCTCACCACCCTGCATTGCTGGGAAACCCTGGCAGTTTGAGCCTGTTCTTGGCACAACCTAAGAGCTGAAATACAAACAGCATCTTCCTCTGCAGACATCAGAGTATGCAAGAAAAAGGGGAGCTGCCCTCCCATTCCCTGCCAGGACTTGGAAGCATTTTTTTTGCTAGGACTTTGTTTTCTTCAAGTGAGTTCCCACACTGGTGGAACAGTACTGGTATATGGACTGAGTTGGTATATTCACTGAGGTGACGAATCTCCATCCTTGGAGAGTTTAAAATTGGACTGGATCAAGTTCAACTGAATAACCTGATCTAACTTTGCAGACAGCTTTGTTTCAAGCAGGAACTTAAAGTGTCTTGCCCTATCTATAGCTTTATATGATTTTGTGATATATTTGATTTCTTTCACTCTTAAAAGATTCTTTGAAAAGAACTGGGCAAGTAGAAGGGGAAGAGGAGATGGACACTTATAACTGTAACTCTTTGTCCATTTAAATAGGATCAATGTGCGAAAACATGTGAGAGCACATTGTGGTGTCTGATCTTACTGCATGCACATGCACTTACTCCAGAGACTGGTGGCTTATATTTACTGGAACATTCTTCCTTCTGAATATAACCACTAGATGGGGAAGCAAGCACTGGATTTTTCACAATTTCTTACTAAAAAATTGTACTTCCATGGTTTTAGCTATGCTTATACAATTCACTGTGTTCTCGCCTCTCTGTTTAGCATCTCTGACTGGGTACCTGCTTGAGTACCTTGTGTTGTAGCACCCAACCTTGGGATTTTGGCCTATCAACATTTAAAGAAGGCTCTACACAAGACCACAGAAGAAAGACCCTTAATCTGGAGGTGTATAGTCGTAGAATCACAGACAGGTTAGAGTTAGTAGGGACCTTAAAGCCCATTTCATTCCATCCTGTGCCAGGCAGACACTTTCCATTAGAGCAGGTTTCTCCAAGCCCCATCCCACCTGGACTTGAACACTTCCAGAGATGGGGCAGCCACAGATTCTCTGGGCAACCTGTACCAGGGCCTCTTCACTCTCACATGAAAGAATTTCCTCCTAAGTACTCAGCATTATCTAAATCTCTCCTCTTTTAGTTTAAAACTATTCTCCCTTGTCCTATCACTATCTGTCTGTGTAAAAAATCACTCCCCCTCTTCTTACAAGCTCCCTTTAAGCACTGAAAGGCTGCAGTTGAGGTCATCCCAGGGCCTTCTCATCTGAGAAGGTTATGAGGCAGCCAGTATATTTCAGCTTGAGCTGGTGCCTCCAAAGAGGGACCCTGAGCAGCACAACTCCTAGGCTTTTATCTGCTCACAGTCTGTGCACCTGACCTTCACATGCTCTTCACATGCTCTGTACATGCCCCTTGGTCCAATGGCAATTTATGATCTGGGGTCTTCTAACACCTCGTTGGATTCTTTCCTTATGTCCGTGTGACCAGACCATTAACTGCTCTTCTCTTCCAGCTTGGGGTAACCTTGGGGCGCTCCAGAGTCTCAGCTCTTATCTGAAGATCTCCAGATCTTTACCTCTTCCCCTGCTCAGCTGTTTATGTTTATGGAGTTCATTTACAGCTCACCTCAAAGTCAAGCTTTGAGCAGGGCCCACTCATGCTAAACTGTAAGCAAGTTACAATTAAACTTCAACCTACATAATTAATTTCTAATATTCTATAAATAAACTTTACTTCTCAACAGACCACATACCTCTGGCTGTGGACTCCAGTCAATTTCTTAACCACCTATCCTGGTTTCAGATAGTGCAGGGTTAATTTTTTGCAGTAGCTGAGAGAGTGCGGCTAAGGTCTGGATGTTACTCAACACAAAAGAGATACACTCTCTGTCTTGTCCAGGGAGAAGGGGTTTCTCCCAGCCAAGAAAACATGGTGGACAGAATGGTCTGGTAGGGGTTTTTCTGGGGGGCTTGCCATGTAAATAATTTATTTTTCTTGTACCTTTTGTTAGTAATATTGTTGCTGTTAATGTTCTTATCTCACTGCTGTTTCCAGTAAATTGTTCTTATGTCAACCCATTATCTTTGTCTTTTGAGCCTCCAGTTGGAGGGCAGTGGAGGGGAAGCAGCACATAGTGTCAGCAGGAGTACTAAACTGGAGAATACCATTCTTAAACCACAACACCACCAAATAGTCCACTCTTCAAATCCATGTCTTCCCAGTTTAGAGATAAGGATACCATGTGGGACCATGTCACAAGCTTTACAGAAGTCTAGGTGGACAAAATTGGTCATCTTCCCTTGACAATTGTTGCAGTAGCATAGCATAACATAGAAGGCCACCACAGTGGTCAGGCACAACTTGCCCTTGGTGAAGCTGTTCTGGCCATCTCAGGTCAACTCCTTGTCCTGTATGTGTCTTAATATGCTTCCATGAAGATCTGCTCCAGTCCCTTCTGTATCAGGGACCAAAGATGTGTCTAAGCCTGCCATATCTGGTCCGCTGTTATGTATGTTAACAAGATAATGTAGAAGAAGACCTTATTTTTAGTTAGTAAGACTTTAACCTTCAGAAATGAAACTATGTATTGGTCGCCTGGCAGGGGATTCAACTTGTGAAAGGGGAATAGTATAGAATAAAGCCATTGTTGGCCTGGAGGTGTTATCATGGCCTGTTGTGACCTCATCTCACACACTGGCCCCACGTGAGATGATGTTGAAACTGGCCACTCCTGAGGAAGAGGTATAAGGTATGATCCTGGGGTGGAGGGGAGAGGAAGACATGATGCATTCTGGTTTCATCCAGGGGATGCCCTGAAGGTGTGCTGCCTCCCTGCCCCTCCCACTCAGGAGCCATACTCCATCTCCTTCTCCTGTTCAGCAGCTTCTCTAGAATCCAGGGGCCAGCATGTATTAATTGCTAGTGCAACTAATAAAATTAATTTGCTTTGCAATTCTGAGTGCATCTTGAGTTTTTTGTGCATGGGCATCCTCCCTAACTTGTAACTCCTTCCCAGGCACACAGGTGACAGTCACTGGTACAGAGTTCCATGGGTCAAGACAGAGTTAATTTCTTGCAGTAGCTATGAGAAGGCAGAGCCAGGAGCTGTGTGGGTGTGACCAGGTTGTCATTCTCTACCATCCACTTCAAGTCAAGGGAGGTGGGGTGAAGTGGGGGATTCTAATTTTTGAGAAAGAAGGGGTCAAAAGGTGGTAGGCCCAGAGGCCATTTTCCTCATTGTCTCAGAACCATGCAGCACCTGCTGGGTTGGTTGGTTGGTCCCTGAGCACTTTTTTAAATGTAAATCACCCTCTTTTTGTATACTTTTGTTATTAAAATTGTTGCTGGTATTGTTCATGTTCTCATCACATTACTGTTTCCAGTAAATTGCTGTCTCTGACTTTTGTTTGTCTCTTATGGGAGGGGGTGAAAGGAGGTTGTAAGGCTGTATAAGGCTGAATTTCCAGCTGGACTTAAAAGCACGACACCTTTTTAAAAATAGGATTGATGTTTTCCTTTTTCCAGTCACTGGGGCTTCACCTGACCACCATTTTCAAATAGGATGGAGAATGGCTTGGCAACTACATCAGCCCTCAGGACCTTAGGATGCATCTAATCAGGCTCCATAGATTTGTGCCTATTTAGTTCCATCAGGTGGTCTCAGACCTGCTCTTGCTGACGGTGGGAGGGAGGGCTGTGGTCCCCCAACCTTCACCCAGAGGTTTAGCAACTTTGGAGAGGTAGGAAGTCCAATGGCCAATGGAGTCTGAGGCAAGGTTGTGCATGGGTTCAAGTCTCTGCAGGTTGTGCAGCAGGAGAATGACTTACAGGGAAATTATTAAACAGCCAGGCTTGCTGATAACACCTTCAAGCAATCAATACCTTGGGTCTCTTCAATCTTTACCTTCATTATGTTTTTAAAGATCCTTCAGCATCCTGGAACATAACAAAAGCAGTTGAGGCCTGTCTTAGCTTCAATCCAGTACTTAAAAAATATCATCAACTACAATTTGGAAAATTGGAATTGCAGACTCTGGACATTTAAAACTGTGGTGCATATTAAGGAGGAAATAAAAGTTTTGGGGGATGGTTGTCATGTGCCTCATGATCAGTGTCTGTCCCAAAGGCTCTTGCTAGTTTGGGTTATCCAGTGTGACTTTTGCAATAAGTTTGTGATTACCTAGAATATTTTCTTGGGAAATCACTGAGTATTGAATTCCATCTTGTATTCTAAATGGCATCTTTTTAGACATGAGATGTCAGAGAAACATCTGAAGCACACAAATGAAGCCATCTCATTCAGTTATGGCTCCATCTCAGGAACAGTGTTTCTTCCTCTGGCCATGCTGAGCAGGGCACTCACTACACCTTTGTCAACAAGGACACTAGACCTATGCTAGCCATTAACTAGAGCAACCCTGACCCCTCTCAGGACCCTCCCTGAGCAGCTGCAATTCATCACAGGCTTCCCATGTGTTTTTACTTTTCCAGTATGAATTCAAAGACACTCTTCCTTGGTTAACACCATGGCAGGCTTAGCCTCTGGGGGCAATAGGCATGGACACAGCAGCTTTCTGCTCAGCTGAAGTGGACAGGCTACGCACATGCTCTCACACCAGGAAGCATGAAGGGTCAGGGTGCTGGAAATGCTGAGGTCAGGGTGTGGGGGACGATCCCAAGGTACCAGGATGGCAGCATACCCGCCCTAATTTTTCAAATCAATTTTCTTTATGGCCACTTGAGAAGGCTAGTGCAGAGAGCCCAGATAACTTTTCAGAAGGCTACCTTGACCCTGCTCTTGCTACCACTTACACCAGCACATCTTATCTCCAGGAAGATTACACAGTAGGCACTGTGCAAGAGATGCAATGGGATATCAGCATGTCAGAGCTGTACAGGAAAGAAATATGGTCAGTAATGAAAATCCTGCAGTGATATAGACAAGCAACAACACCAGCCTCACTGACAGATTGGGACCAGCTCCAGCTCCCTGCCTCTAAAACTTTACTCTGGGGCCAAGCAGAGGCCTAGCAGCAACATACCACCTGGAATAATGCAGGCACCTTGCACCACTCAGAGTAGATGGCACCAAATGTTCCTGGCCAATTTATACCCTGTACTCCTGTACTGGAAACTTAAGAAACCAGCAATGCTACATTTGCCAACTCTGCCAGAAAACAGCACATTACAGGGAGCTGAACTGGACAGTCCTCTGCAACTTGCCCTTGAAGAGGGGTCTGCCAGTGTAAGCAGAGGGGTCATTGCATGGAACCCCCTGAGCACCAAAAGCCCCTTAGCTCCACTGAAGCTTCCAAAAGGCTCTAAAAGATGGAATAGACTTCCCTAGGGGAGGAGCTGCAGGGTTAGACAGCACAGCTTTTTGCATTCCTGTCTGGGACTAAGAGTGAGGAGAGTGTTTGTAACCATAATGACTGATTTTCCAGCAAAAATACCTTGATCTCTGCAGTTCAGTAAATATCACAAATACCCAAATTGTTACATGCTTTGCATATCTGTGCCCATAGCAGCCACACTCCTTGCTTCCATTGCCACACATGGATGGGGTGTCACTTCCCATGCTGGATGTGATCAGTGGTATGTTTCCTTCTGCACCATGTTTGCTGGGTGCCATCTCAGAAGGTGAGTTGCCCTTTTTCCAAGCTAAGTGCTCATGTGCAAACTGAAATGAGAAAGTGCTAGGGGGGACAATAGGAACTTTCAGATGTGAGATTTTGCAGAGGAGGCAACTGTCTCTGTACAACAAAAAGTTTCCTGAAATATGAAAACATGAATTTTGATGTAAACAAAATCCAAAGGGAACACTTTTGCTGCTCATTTTTAATTAAAAAAAAAAAAAGCTTTCAGGACCTTTAAAGTTAGATGAAAACACACTCAAAATGTACTGTCAGCCTCCTTCCTCAGCTTTGCCAAACAACCTTATTCAGACTTTCACAGCAGCATTGTACAAATCCAGTATCAGTATCCATCAGTCAAACTTTTCATGTTTCAAAGCAGAAAAAGTGAGCATTTTCTACAAAGATTATTCTGATTATTCTTGCCATTCTACTGATGAGATCCATCAGCTTCCAGCAGATCAGAGCCACAACATGTGTCTAGGACAGCTGGCCCATGCTATTGATACTTTTTTATTTCTAGAGCCAGAAAGGAAATGTTGCAAGTGGAAAATCAGGCATCTAAGATGCAGGACAGTGGTGAACCTTCCTCAGGTATTGTTCTTCTCTGCAAAGCATCATTGCTGACTGCCTTGTACCTCACTGGCCTAAAATAATTAGAAATACAAGACTGCTGAATTGAGCCTATGTAGCCATTTCTTCCTTGCTAATAGTGTAATCCTGATGGAGGTAGGAAGGCTGCAGATGATATGGCTATAATAGTGAAGGCAGGCTATGAAAAGTGCAGAGTAACATGGCAGATTGTTTCATTGGCTTTCACCCACAGTCAAGTCTGTGGAAATTGGTTCCTCCAAATTGGCAGAGAAGAAATTGTGTGTAAAATCTCGCTATGAAAAGCCAGTGTCCATACAAGAGACAGAGGAGTGTTAAAAACACCAATCACTAATTTTTAAAATTTTAAAAGTTTAATACTAATAAAATGGTTGTAAAGATAATAATGTAATTAGAGTAATAATAATTTGGACAATTTGGATTAGGACAATATAAGACAATAGAAACACGAGTTATGGACAGTCCAGGTACCTTTTTCTGGGCAGCATAAGCCCAAAAAAGGGCCCACATTAACAGAGGATTAACCCTTAAAAACAATAACCTGTTGCATATTCATACATCTCATACATGATACATAAATTCCATTCAAACACAGGATTCTGCCTGGTCATCATCAGCTTCTTCCTCTTAATCCTAACCAGCGTCTCCATGGCAGAGCAAGGAGGGAAGAAGTTCATTTCTCCTGATAAAAGAGCAATAAATTCTCTTTCTCTGAAAGATTTAGGTGTCCTGTGGCTGCTATCTCCCTGTGAGTCCTTTCTTTAAAAAAATATCTTACATAGCATAGTTTCTATTTTAACATTTTGTTATAACCCAAAACTATATTTAACACACTACTTAATAAAATTAATACAGCATAACTTTATAACACAGCACATACAATATTGATTTCAATATTTGTGAAAAGCCAACCATAAAATACACATTTTTCACAGGAGTCCTGCAAGTTTATTAAAATCATAAAGGAGAGAGTCCACTGGGACATATCCCTGTGGGGTCTTTCTTGATATTTTGGAGGGTGCAGCCTCTGTTTTAATCCCAAATTCCCGGCCGCATGTTGCCCTCTTCCTTTCCCCATTGTCTGAAGTACTAGGAAGGTAGAGCCTTCCCGAACTGCCTATTGCATATTCCCCCTTCAAAGTGCCATTTTACCCCAAAGTTCCTAAGTTCAGGCTTGTGCTGAGTCCCCCACTTGTCTGTTTCAGGAGTTGGGCTGTCTGGGCTCCATAACAAACTTGCTGCTTGAAGTTAGGGGAGAATTAAGACCCATTTCGAATATGTCAATCCATGGAATTGTTTGAAAAGACATTAGCACACATTTGCCCTATCAAGGCCTCCTGGCTCGTGTTTGTGTCCTCCCGCTGCAGCCCAGCATGTGCCCGGCATTTCCCCGAGCCCTGCGAGCGCCTGCTCCAGCCGTGCCGCTCTCCACGGAGCGCCGGGGCCTAACCCGGACCCCGCTGTCCGCAGCCGGCCCTCACGCCGTGCCCCGGGCCTGGGCAGCGGCCCCGGGCTGGGCGGGGAACAGGCCTCGCTCGCTCGCTGGGGCCGGCGGAGGTCACGGGCACAAAGAAGGAATAAGGAACGAGCTGTGGATATGATGCTTGTGGCTAACCCCTCCTCTCCAAAGGCTTTCTTTCCATCTTCAAAAGCTAGGTGCCTGGCGTTACCCTGCAGTTGGAAGTGGGCAGAACCTGTGATTCGACCTGATTCAGAGCTTGGTTCCTGAAAGAGTGAAATCCCCCCTTCCCCCGAGCCCTGCACAAGCTTTACTCCAGGTCTACAATTTGAAGGTATGGTGAGCGCCCCGTAAAGGTAATACTCTGCTCAATTTTGCATGAAGACTTTGTTAATCATACAGGAGATCCCAAATGTGGGCAGGATTCCCGATTCAGGGAATCATTAAAGATGTTAGGGGACTTGAAAGGATCGAAAATACTCTTTTTTAATTTTGGTTTTCAGAGACGTAGTGCATTTTCCACTATCACAGGAAGAGGGGAAGAGGTATCACTAATATACTTTGTCCTTTCAGATTTTACATTAATCCAGGTTTTGTGAACAGACGTTCATACACTTCTGACATTCAAAAAGCAGCTTGCTCTTGGACTGTAAAGGAGCTGAAGTGCCTAAGGCAATATATTGGTTATGCCGCTGCTTTCTATCAATCTTTTACATGTTCTCTGACAGCTATGCAAAATACATATTTTAACCAGAACTCAGTATGTAATTTTTTTGTGATCAATGCCTGGTTGGTTAGACTGAGCAAGCACAACTTCTTTAAATTTCATTCTCTTTTCTGACACCACATTTCAAATTATTTTACTCGGAAAGTGCTAACAGACCTTCCCATCAAGTGGTTTTTGAAACAGTGTTTTAAACATGTGGATGAAACACATATTCATATAAAACTTCATCCAAGGGAAGCATATAATGGAATTGAAGCCTTGCTAAATAACCTTGTTTCTGCGCACCTAAATAAGATCCCTCAGAGAACACGTCTTTCCTGAGGCTCGTTCCCCTCTTTGGCAGTGCCCAAGCATGTTTCCGCTCCGAGGTGGACGAGTGGCCTCCCCGCACCCCGCCCGGATAGGGACGGTTCGTGGAGGCACTTGCTCTGCATTTTCTCTTCCCTGCCGTGATCAGAGGCAGCGGTGCCTTGTGGCCATCAGCAAGTGAGACGCTCCATTGTATAGGAGTGTTAGAGGGAACAGTCTAGATAATATTATATGTTAATAATGGATACTTTATTTGCTGGTTTTGTATCATTTAATTGCACAGCATTGCAAGGGAACCAGCAATAGCACATTCACAGTGTGTAGCATAGTTGCCAGGATTTAAAGCTGCATAATTCCCATGGGGTTCATTCCCATTGGTTAGCACTGGCTGTATGCTGGTGACCTGAGTGACATTGTAGCACAAGGCATTTCTGCCCAGACACTCGCACGCTTTTCTCACCTCTTCACAGGGAACAAAACGAGCCTGCTGTGAGCACAACTGCAGATTAGAGAGGTAAGAGTGTGTTTGAGTGTGAAAAAGCACCGGAAAGAGGGGCAAATAAGTCAAAGGAGAGGGCACAAAAAAATCCCGGCATCAGCCAGGATTCCTGAATTCTTGAAAGGCTGGCATTTATTAGTCACTTTGTCATTCATATCTTCAAGTAAGAAGAGCCTGTAAGTCTGTAGGTTTAACCAATTTTACAGGATTTGAGTTAACCTGGGATAAGGAGATGTCCAGAGCTGGTCGCTTAGCAGAGGTGCAAGGAGTGCAAGCATCAGGGAACAGGTTTCTTGTGCTCAGCATGTCCAGAGCTAAAGGAGAGGTCTGTTCTGTTGGTCCCCATGCTGGAGCCTCACCCTTCATGTTGCACTGCATTGACCGTCAGCAGTGCTTTAAAAATATTTCAAAGCACAGCAAAGTGTGCAAGATACTGTTCCAGAGGCACTTCTTATCACTGTGCTAAAAGAGGGCTGAGCAGATAGTGTAGGTATCCTGGCAAATGTACACAATGGGACCAAAGCAGAGCAGCAGCCTGGCAAGCAGATAAACACACTGCTGGTTTGCTTCCCAAGTTCTTCAGCCTGGTATGCTGTGATGAAGAGGAGTGGAATTTTCCATCTGGTTAATCAGACTTTGCATGCCATCCTGCCGTCTCCCCACCATCGATGCTTGCAGATGCCCATTTAGCTGCAGGCTATGAACGATGAGATTTCTCAGGGGCTTCTCCTAGGTCAGGAACAATCACTGGAAAAGTAGATCAGAGAGCTCACAGAGGAGGTGGCCTGATAAGCTGGGAACGTGCCTTCCCTTTGGCTCAGTTTCTGTAATGAGCTGAGAGATAGCTTGTGTTGCCTGTGTTGACAGCTTGCAGCCAGCACAGCACCACTCCAAGCTTTTCTGAGTAAGGACTTGAGACCCACATGCCAGCCTGAGCTCAGCCTAACACCTACAGGCATCCGGGGCCACCTCATGACACATATGCTTTATGACCCATGAGAGGGGATGGAGAGAAAACTCCCTATGTGGGAATTTGGAAAGGATGCTTGGTTGGAGGCAAGAGTGATCCTATATACTGTGACTGCCTGTACATGACTGTGCTGTGTGCTGGCACAGGACAGCCAGCTTGGAGCACCCTTCCCATCTATGGAGACCTTCCGAATCACAGCCCCGTACTGTCTGTGCATGCTGCCTGCATGGGCCAGGGAGATCCAGGCACCAGATCTGTGCAGTTTCAGTGGGTGAAGTGTGCTCAACAAATCCTTCTATAGCACCAAAGGGGGCAAACCAATCCCTGAGACACCAGCCCTGGAGAACTGTTTGAAGAGGTGGCCATGCTTCCCCCTGTAAGACTTCAAAGATGTAGCAGAAGTGGCAAATCTTATAAAGCTGAGCCTGTGCAACTGTTAATTTGAAAGCTGCTTTATTGGCTTCAGACTGCATTAATATGTTAATATAGTAATATATAAAAGAGTGATTTGTCAGAAATCTTGCTGGCAGGACAAGATACAAAGATAGGCAGATAGCTACATATGCCTCTGGTATAAGATACCATTTGACAACAAAAGCAGTTTGGCAAGGAGATGCACATAAAGTCACCTGCAGTCTGAAAGAGGAGATCCTGTATCTTTCTGATACAGCTTCCAGGAGATACAGCCTTCCACAATGGGAAAGATTTGGAGATTCCTTCTGGATCAGGGAACCTTTGAGTTCTCCACTTGGGGTCTTATGGCAAGGCTCTACCCCTAGGTGAACACATGTTTTGTCAAAATTAGGAGCCTAAGAAACATGACAGAAGAGTGTCATTAATGGAGGGATATAAAGTGTCTGAAGAAGAGGAAGTTAGAGTGTGGTTTTTCTAGACAAAACTTGAGAGAATGAAATACAGTCCATGAGGAATGGTTGAAAGAAGATGGTTTTAGGGGATTCTGCAATTCAGTGAAGGAAAGCAAATGGGGTAGATTTCCTCTAGAGTTGTCTGCATTCTCTGAAGTCTTAGTCTCTGATACCTTAGGTGGTATCACTTAAATGACATATTACAATCAGACACTGTGTTGCAAGTGGAAGATACAATCATCCATTTAGATGAGCGAGGTATTTCCTGTATTGACACCAGAAAAAGACGCGGGGAAAAAAAATCTGAGCTTATAACCATGGGGCCAGCCATCACATAAAGAGCTGCAGCCCCTTCTGTAGATTTTCTAAGGTATAGCAAAATTTTAAGAAGTTGATCTTGCATAATTTATTTTTCCTGTACCCAGGGAGGGAAGGAAGATTTTAATTCTGGATTTTAATTCTTCTCCTTCCAGAAAGCCATTCAATAACAGGGTAGACTCCCTGTTATTGAATGGAAATCAAATTGCAAAATCACACCCCAGAAGTCAACATAATGCTTCAGTCTGTAGTTTAAGATCTCACTTGGAAGGAGAGGAAGAGGAACCATGTGAATCCATGCTGAGGGAAGTGGTGATTTGAGGGAGCATCCGGAAAAAAACTTGGAGGTGCTGCTGTCCCAGTGACTGCTACAGGATCATCCACCTTGATTAAGACTTTCATACCACAGACCTCATTTGCATCGTGTCTAACTCTGCCTGCAGGTGCTGTATGCATGAGTGTTTGCCTGTCCGTGGTGATTAAGCTTCAGCCTCTTGGTGTGTCAATGTCAGCATTACCATAAGCATTAGTAGCTTCCATTCAACTCCTCTACAGCAGCAGCTGACTGCTTCTTCATAGTGATTATGCATCATTTCCAGGGTCAGGTAGACCCAGGCTTATATAATTTGCCTGAAACTGGTGAATTCATGACCACCAGAAGACAGTAATGCAGGTTCTAAAATTTCTTTAAAATAGTATATTCTACTTAAAAGAAAATTAATTAAAACAGGGCTATTCCTGTCCTGAAAAAGGAGGTCAGATTAGATGATCACACATGGTCCCTTTTGTCCTTGTAATACATATACAAATACACAGCATTGGGTGCTGTTGGAGAAGAGCACAATGCCAATGGTAATACGATATGGAGAATGGCAAAGAAAACTGGCCAAGTTAAATCTGGACAAATATATTATCAGAGCAGCAGAGCAGCCTTTCCATCCTTTTTTCCCAGCTCATAGGAGGCAGACACCCCATAGCAGTATCAGACCAAGCTACTTAAAGCAACAGAAAGGTTTTGTGACATCCTCTGGTTTGTACAACTTATCAATAGAGGATGCCCAAATGAAAGTGACATGCTGTTGTTGCAAAATCATGCAAGTTATTCCCCTGAAATAATTAATTGCTAGTTTAGACATTTCAGTCTATTGGGATGGAACAAGGTGTATATGAAAGGTGCTCTATTGCAGAGTCATAGCCACAGGAACAAGCCATGCTCAGAACAAATAATAATTGTGTCCACTACTGTTCATAAGAGTGTTGCTGCTACTGCCAGTGATTGTTTGCTTTTTTTCTTTTTAATTGCTTGGCTACGTCAAACAATATAGTGTAACCTAAACATAGCTCCTGTCAACACAGCTATTCTTCCAGTTTTGGCCTTCCTACTACCATGGTTGTCCTATGGGATAACAGCACTCTCTACTGAAGATTCTTGGGTTACCAGGGACCTTCTAATATCACTCAAGCCAGAAACTGTTCCAGAGTGATTGCTTCCAACACAATAATCTTTGCTTCTTAAGAACCCAACTCTTATTCTTGGGTGGGATTCCCTTCTCTCTAACCATTCTTTGTTACCTCATCATCACCCACCTGTTGTGGCAGGGAGTCTGGGGAGTTAGGGAAGAGCAGCAGGAAAGTGCTGCTGAGGAGGGAACAGAGGAATGAAAAGACAAAGTGAGAAAAACTACAAAGGTGAATAACCCAAGCTCACTAGAAATAAGTCTAGGTGCACTGTGCTGATGTCAGAGAGATGGTGTGCTAGTGAGATCCTTCAGACTGTAATCTCCATGCTTGGGGAAGGGATGGAGATTTAAGTGGCAGCAAAGAAGCAAGGGTTATTGATGGGTTAGAAACCATGGAATCATCTGAGAATGGTCACACAGGAATTAGGGCTTCTCCCTCCAGAAAGATGGTGGGATCAATAGGCCAACTGACGTGCACCTACACCAATACCCACAGCGTGGACAACAAACAGGAGGAGCTGGAAGCTATGGTGCAGCTGAAAATCTATGGCATCGTTGCCATCACACAGGCATGGTGGGATAACTCACGTGACTAGGGTGCTGCAATGGGTGGCTGTAGACTTCTCAGAAGGGACAGACAAGAAAGGGGAACTGTTGTGGTAAATCTGTGTGAGGGAGTGGTTTGACTGCCTCAAGATTAATGATGGCAATTGATGCCACAGGACTTTTGCTTTTTATATGTATTTAATATATTTATAGCTTTGTAGACTATTGTTTTATTATATAGTTATATAGTTTCATAGTTTACTTCAGTACTTTTCCAGTACTCTGTTAAAACAGATACATTCCTGGAATCCTATTCTAATCTTACTTCAGTGAACCAAGGCCATTCTTCTGCTTTCCTATGTATGTAGACTTAAACAATGTGGGCCTAGAACCAAGAGGGGAGGCTTCAGTAGGAGGCTAAACCAAGGGGGGAATTAACTTCTTATTGGGGATTCTTGTCAACTATGCTAATATGCTAAACTTATAAAAGTGTCATAGCCCTTTATCACATGTGCATTTCAGTGTGCATTCTGCTGTGCATTTTGGGCTGATAAAGGCATCTCAATGATAAGGTTGAATGCTTATGTTTATGGTTAAGGGGGAATGTCAATGACTGTCATAGACTGACCAACCAGGAGGAAGAGGCAGACAAAACCTTCTATAAGCAGCTGGAAAAATCCCCACAATCACTGGTCCTTGTTCTTGTGTGGGACTTCAGCTTAACCAGATGTCTGCTGGAAATACAGCACAGTGGAGAGAAAAGAGTCTATGAGGTTCCTGGAGTGCACGGAAGAGAACTGCCTGACACAGCTGGAAAGTGAGACAACGGGGAAGCCACCCTGCTGGACTTGCTGTTTATGAGCAGAGATGGACTGGGGGGACGTGACAGCTGAGGCCATCCGGACACAGCGATGATGAAGTGACAGAGGTTTTGATACTGGAGAAATAAGGAAGGAGGACAGCAGAACTGCCACCCTGGACTTCTGGAGAGCAGACTTGGGTCTGTTTAGGAGACTGATTGAGAGCCCCTTGGGAAACAGCCCTGAGGGGCAGAGGGGTCCAGGAAGGCTGAACACTTTTCAAGAAGGAAATCTTCAAGGCACAAGAACAGGCTGTCCCCATGTGCTGAAAGACAAGCTAGTGAGGAAGAGACTGTCCTGGCTGAACAGAGAAATTTGGCTGGAACTTAGGGAGGAAAAGAGCATTTATCACCTCTGGAAAAAGGGACAGGGAACTCAGGAGGACTTATGAGGATGTTGGGAGGTTAGGCAGGGAGAAAGTTAGAAGGGCCAAAGCCCAGCTAGAAATTAATCTGTCCCATGCTGTAAAAGATCACAAAAAGTGTTTCTATAGATCCATCAGCAACAGGAAGGCCAAGGAGAATCTCCATCCCTTATTGGATGTGGTGAGAAGCATTGCTACAAAGGATGAGGAAGAAGCTGAAGTACTTAATGCCTTTTTTGCCTCAGTCTTTAATAGCAAGAACAGTTGTCCTGAGGGTAGCCTGATCTAGAAGACAGAGATAGAGAGCAGAATCAAGACCCTAAAATCCAAGAGTGAATGGCCTGTAACCTGCTATGCCACGTAGACCAGCACAAGTCTAAGAGTACAGCAGGAGGTGGCGAAAGAGCTCACCAAGCCACATGTTTTACCAGCAGTTCCCAATCAGCCAGAGAGTCAGCAAATGTGAGGCACACATATAAGGAGTGGAAGAAGGATCCAGTGAACTACAGGCCAGTCAGTGTAATGAAGTAGATCATCTTAAGCTGTCACATGGCATGTGTAGGACAACCAGGGTATCAGGCTCAGGCAGCGTGGGTTTATGAAAGGCAGGTCCTGCTTGACCTCCTTCAATGACAAGGTGACTGTTTAATGGATGGGGGAAAAGCTGTGCATGTTGTACACCTCAACCTTAATAAAGCTTTTGACACTGTTTCCCACTGTATTCTGGAAAAACTTTCCACTCATGGCCTGGATAGGTGTGCTCTTTATGGGTAAAAGCTGTCTGGACATCTGAACCAACAGAGTGCGGGAGAATGGAGTCACATCCAACTGGAACCAGTGGTGTTCTTCAGGGCTTAGTTTTAGGCTCATTCCTGTTTAAAGTTTTCATCAATGATCTAGACAAGGGGATCAAGGGCACCCTCAGTCATTTCACAGATGACACCAAGCTGGGTGGGATGTGGATTTGCTGGAGGGCAGGAATGCTCTGCAGAGGCAATTTGACAGTCTGGATCCATGGGCCAAGGCCAACAAGGCAAAGGGCCGGGCCCTGCCCTTGGGTCACAAGAACCCCATGGGACAATCCAGGCTTGGGGTAGAGTGGCTGGAAAGCTGCCTGGTGGAGAAGGACCTGGGGGTACTGGTCAACAGTGGCTGAACGTGAGCCCAGGTGTGCCCAGGTGGCCAAGAAGGCCAATGGCACCTGGCCTGTACCAGCCACAGTGTGGCTGCAGCACCAGGGCAGTGACTGTCCCTCTGTGTCAGGCACTGGTGAGGCCCCATATCAAGTCCTGGGTTCAGTTTTTGGCCCTTCACCCCAAGAAGTCACTGAAGGGCTGGAGCATGTCCAGAGAAGGGAACAGAGCTGGGGAAGGGTCTGGAGCACAAGGCTGATAAGGAGCAGCTGAGGTAGCTGGAGGGGCTCAGCCTGGAGAAAGGGAGGCTCAGGGTGACCTTAGCACTGTCTACATCACCCTCACTGGAAAGTGGAGCCGGGTAGGGGTTGGGCTCTCTTCCTGGGGAACAAGGGACAGGACAGTAGCAAATGGCCTCTAGCTGCACCAGGTGAGGTTTAGACTGGAAAAAATTCTTCACTGAAAGGGTTGTCCAGCTGTGTCACAGCTACCCAGGGCAGTGGTGGAGTCTCCATCCCTGCAGGGATTTAACAGCCGTGTGGATGTGGCACTCGGGGGCATGGGTTAGTAGTGGGCTTGGCAATGCTGAGGGAATGGCTGAACTTGATGATCTCAGAGCGCTTTTTCAAACTGAATGATATCATGTAGACCATGGGGAAAAAAAAACACCTAAGGTTTGATCCTCACTATTTGAAAGCGTGACTCAGAAGGAATGGAGTTAGATCAGACAAGGCAGGAGATGAAGGGGTAAAGTCAGATGGCATTCATGTCACTCTGTTGTGGGTATTCAGGTAACAGGCTGGTCTGAAATGCCTCTTCCTGAGCAGATAGCAGTTTTTGGAAATAATGGTCTGGAGAAAGGGACAGTCTGTGTATGTACACTGCTTTCTTCTGCCTCTGTGGCAAGGCACATCCAGCTTGTGCTGTATTGAAGTCCATTCTTCTCCATAGCAGGAAATTCTCTTATTGGAAGATTTTGCCTGAGTTTCAAGAAGAAATAATGTATTTGTAAGGGCAATCCATGGGAGTCATGCTGCCTGTCATTCTGGCAGAGTGTATTTCATAGTGCTTCAGAGGGTGTACAAAGATGTGCCCTGATAAATGCTTCTACCCACTATGAATTCACTTGCATTGCACTCTCTAAAGATAGTCTTTAGAGCAGCCCGAGCAATTGGGCACATGTAGAATTCAGCTGTCCAAACTTATAAGTGGTGCAAGAAAACTTACTAGAGTAATAAAGAAGAATCTCATATAGGTATAAATAGTTATGTAATAGTTAAAATGCCAAAAACACACAGAGAAGGCACCTCTGGTATGTTGCTGAAACAGACAGTGATTTTCCAGCTGCTGTGACAAAGAACATAAATCTTGTGCTGATATTCAGCCAGGCAGCTGATGACTGTTGGCATCTTCACTGAAACTCCACTCTGCACAGAAACTGCAGCAGTGCAGTGGAGAGAGCTGCTAAACCTGGGAGTCTGAGTGCCAGGAAGGCCAGTTGTGTAGTGGAAAGCACAGCCAACCACAGGCTGCAAGAGGCAGAGCAGAGGTGGGAAGGAAGGAGAGATGCAGCCTGATCATGGAAAGGAAGAAAGGAAAAGACAGTACCACATTGGCATTGGAATTGTCTCTGTGCAGCATAAGCAGTGGAAGAAAGCTGCATTCCCAAGTCATGGGAAAAACACAATACAGTAGAATAATACAGTAAAATAAATGTACAAATACAATAAGGGAAGTGATAATAAAAAGGTTTCAAGAAAGAACTTGTTTGTGACATCAAACCTGAATCAAGTCTCAAGTAGCTCAGGGAGAACAACTGCTAGTTTGTAATGCAGCAGACAAGCACGGGGCTAGGAGGAAGAGTCAGAGGTAGATTAGGGCAGGGAAGAAAATCCAAATGACTCCTCACACCTCTTTTCATGCTATGGGAATCAGGTGAGTTTCCACCAGGGAACCTCTCAGGATGGGAGCAGGGGATTTATTTCACAGTGGCAGTGGCAGTTCAGTTTCTCAAACTGTTTGAAAAAAATGGTGGTTTTGAAAAGTCAAGTATCAGAGTAACCACTGTAAGAATCTGCAGTTTGCAATGGCTGTGCCTGTATAGTGATTTAAAGGGATTGCTAAAAAAAAAAAAGGTACATAACAAATCACACAAACTCCCAATGCAGAACTCCTAGGAGTGTGCCACACAAGTTCCCAGTGTACCTGGAAGAAGCAGGGAGCATGAGCTGGGATTCAAAATAGCTAAAATGCCTCAGTCACACATACTCTCAGTAGAGTCAAGAAGAAAATGAGGGCACTTTAGAATGACAGAAACTTCAGCAATTCACAAAACTTTGTCTCACTCATCAGTTGAACCTACCCAGGCAAAATTTGGGGGTAATAATTTTTGTCACTGGATACACAATTTTTTAGCTTCACTGTCTTTGTTTTGTTGTCCCATCAGAAATTTTAACCAAATGTCTTGGCAGGTGCTGTCAGTGAGAACAACATCACATGCTCTTTCTCTTTTAGGGCCCTGTTCTCCTTGGCCCTTGCTCCTCCCTCCAGGCTGCGTGTAGGAAAATTCACCATAGCAGCTTGGCTGCATGGGGACACTGCAGAGCATCATGAGACCTTGAAGTCTATAAAAAATGAGGTAAAAAAATTATGAGAGGCACTCACATGAAGAAAAACTACAGCTCAGGTAGGAGTAGATTTACATCA